>NW_006263330.1:106383-111230 GCF_000469605.1 Apis dorsata | reverse complement strand
TTTTTTTTTTTTTTAAAAAATAAATAATATAAATTATTAATCGTTTCTCGCTGCAAATTTAATAAAAGGTATTATAATAAAATAACGATTAAAATCGAGCGATAAAACGTTTCTGTCTCGATAAATGCTCGATCCTATTTTTTTTCTTTTTTTTTTTTTTAATAATATTTCACGCATAAACGTCTCGTAAACTTGGCGTTCCGGATTCGGATGGATTCGTTGGTCGATTCACGCCGTTATATCGTCTTGAAAACGAAACGAAAATTTTAAACAGTTACGCTACACCGATACATTTCGCTCTGCGATATTCATTAACGAATATTGCCGTTGAAAACATCCGCGTTATAACGGACGGTAAAAAGAGATGGAAGCGAAAAAAAAAGGAGAAGAAAGGAGGAAAATATCAAGCGAAATACCGTTTATGAAACGAAGGTTTAACGAGCCATAATTATGTAGCATTAGCGCAGGTTCCATGTACCGTAATTAGGGGGTTTCGCGATTCTTCGCATTTGCGCACCGATCCCATAAAAATTACGAAAAAATCCCACGGTTTTCCCTCTCGCGAGAAAGGGAAAAACTTTCCAACGGATGATGATGAAAAATAGAGAAGCGAAAGAAGAGAATCGATTCGCGCATATTTTTAAAGATTTTCAAACTCTTCTCCGGAAACAATTTTTCCTCGAAGAAACGCCAAGAATCGCGAAGATAAAGTTTCAGCCCGGGGAAAGACGGGTTTTTTCCTTCTCTTTTTACGAAACGTTTCCAAACCATCGTTCGAACCACCGTGTTCGTCGATGAATCGGCGAACGCTGGGAGCCCACTCTTTCCAAAAAGAGAAAAAGGAAGAAACTCTCGAAACGTATTATAAAATTTTCGCCCTTTGTCATCATTGCGACGATACATCGATTTAACCCGAAAAATGAATTTCTTTTGCGTGATATTCAAGTCGTTGAATATTATTTCGAGAATCGATACGAATTCGCCAACTCTTCGAAAGATTTTGCACTCGAATTTTCCCTCGAATGTAAGATCGAGCACGAGAAGGAGGAAGAGGATACGCGTGCTACATAGAGGAAAGAAGAAAGAAGAAAAGAGAAATGGTAAAAATAAAAAGCGTCGAGGGACACTTGGAATGTCGGCCAAGGGAAGGCGCGTTAGATGCGGCAAGGAAGAGCCGTATCTTTCTGAGTAGCGACTTTTCAACCACTCCGCTGATTCCACGGCCTGTTTCGATTCACGTCGACGCGCCAGTGGAGTAATACGGATTCGATGTCTTGTTTTATGAAACGTTTTATCTCCTCCTCCGCTTTCCAATATTTCGCTCCTCGTTCTCGCTCCGATTCGAGCGATCTTCCATTCCCTTCTCTCCTTCTCTTACTCGGCAACCCTTCTGTTCGTCCCTCGTCTCGTAAAAATGATACATGCCCCCTGGGCGAAGGGTAAATAGCATAATAATATACGGAGGTCCAACAACCTTTTTCTTCGTTAATTAAGTTTTTCGACCTTCCTGGCCAATCAACCTTGGTGGTAATAACCTTGTCAAGGATAACGGAGTTCATCATCGATACACATCGAGAGTTAAGAAGCTGCGTGTAAAAACTTTTCATCGAAAACTTTGTCTTTTCGATGAAACGCGGCGAACCGTTTCTCAAGTTTTTCTCCAAGTTTTTTTTACCCGCGCGTAATTACGTACAGGGAAAACGGCTACCTTTCTATTTTTTCTCTCCCTCTCTCTTTTCCTTTTTTTATTAACGTTTTGCCCCATTTACGTTTTCCACCGCAAGCTTTACTTTCCTTCTCTCTCTTTTTCTGGCTTCGCGTTTTCCTCGCATAAAAATGATGCATGTCCTCCGGGCAAAGGATAAATAGCGGCGAAATAAATGGAGACCATCCACCATTTACTCCGTCTCCTTCAAGAATATCGTATCCCCCCCCCCTCTTTTATTTATTGCTTACCTAATTTCGCGACGTTCTCGCGAACTTGTCTCAGTCCTCGGCAACTTTGTTATTCCCCCCCCTTTCACAAATTCATATATATACATAACAGTCTTGGCCGAGGAGGATTTTTACGACCGAGGATTTTTCTATTCCAACCCGTGGATCTATCTACAATGTCACGGCCGCGATGCAACATTGAGGAGGAAACGTTTTATTATTTTTTTAAAGGTATGGAAGAGAGGTATGTGAATGAAAGGTAAATTACGCGCGCACGGTTCGTTAGGAAGAAAAAAAGGAAGAAAAATTCCAAAGTGATTAGAGACGGACGATTAAAAAGCAACGGTCGGTGCGATTTCCGGTCCGTTACCCGGATGGCAGTACGTTTGGCATCGCCGCCATTTTCGTTTCCTTTTTTTTTTTTTTTTTTTTTCCCCCTCCCCGTAAAAATGATAAACGCTCGGCAGCGAAGGTGGTAAACAAGAACGGAAGCAGGCTCATCCTGCCCGACCGTGAAATTTCCCCCTCGATTTCGAGGGTTCAGTTTTTTCAGTATCTTACAGCAGAATAATTCGAATATTCAAAATCGTAAAAATATTGTAGTATTATAATCCATTTATAAATTACAAATCGTAATCGTTATGAGAAATGAAATTTTTACATCGATAGATTATTCAATTTATTTATTTATTTATTTATTAATCATGGAAAAATTTATATTAAATTTAAAATTAATAATGGTTCATTAATTGAATATTATATTTTATTGATACACTGAATTCCAATAAATTTTATATTTTTAAAATTATATTTTATTTATTTAAATAGTTTAATAATAATAATATCAAGTTTATATTTTATACTTATAAATAAATTAATTATTCTTGAACGATTAATGAATTCAATAAAGTTTAATTTTGTTATTTCAATTGATTATTAAATCATTAATACTTGTATTTTTAGTAAGAATAATTTTTTCAATAATTATAGAATTAATCATATAGATTTAAGAATATATTATATACATTTTTTTATTTAATAATTTTATTTTTAATTTCGATATATATATATATTAATTTTCAGACCTAATATATCATCAATTATTTTAGGCTGAGATGGATTAGGTTCAATTTCTTTTTGTTTAGTAATTTATTATATATAAAAATAATTCAAAATAATTCGATAGAATTCACGTCTGAATTCTATATCTTCGAGGATATACAGATGGTTGATTCGATCGAAACGAACGAATAGGCGTGCAAAGCGGATTTAAAAATTCGAGCAAACTGCAACTGCTTTCAAAGAAAGGAGGAGAAGGATAAATTCGAAATTTCGTGAGAGAGGAACGTTTGTACACGATAACTCCAACGATTCCTATTTGTTTCCAACGCTGTCGGCGACAATGAGTCCCGTCGAAATGGAAGTTGGTTCCGGTGTATGGAATATTTCCGGGATACGTACGCGCGAGCGCGTGGCGGGTTTCAGTAGAAATAACGACACGCAGTCAGACATATCGGAACGGGACACGTAGTCGTGACGTACTACTACCGGTTCTCTCGCCCCTCCCCCTCTTTTATCCCTTCGCATCGCCTCGTTGATTCGCATCGTCGTTTCGAATAAAATTGATCGGGGGCTGGACTCGACAAATTATTATGTATTGGATATTAACTCTTTGTCTCTTCTCGAGTTAATGCCGACGATATTTATTTACGTTTGATTTTTTTGGAAGTATAATCTTACTAGGGGGTAGAATAATACGTCGTTGAATTTTGCATCATAAGTTGAATAATAGAATAGAAATATTATTTTCAAAGTTTTTGAGATTTGTAAGCGTGGAAGATGAGTTTGATTTATCGAAATTACTTTTATTCGTAAAGCATAGGGATGAAATAAGTGGGCGAAAAATAAGAACAATGCAATGAAAAAGTTAAAAGGAAAAGTACTTTAAGCATAAGACATAAAATATCACACGAAACAACAATACAGATTCTAATATTCTAATATAAATTTTCTTTACACGTAAAGATACATAAGATATTAAAATAGAAAAGTCTTATGCGTTAATTTGCTGTAAGAAATCAAACCAGTTGTGAGTTGTAAGTTTTCGTTTGTCAGCAATTAAGACGATTCCGAGGGGGAAGATTTTGACGCGTTTGATTTGCGAGGGAAACGAAGGAAGAATAATATATAAATCGAGAGAAAGAGAGAGAGAGAGATTCGTACTGGTCTCGTAATTTTCTCTCATCAACCTTTTCTCTTTTCTATTTCCGTTTCCGTGCCATTCCGAACGATACGACTGTTTCCATTAAATAAAAACCCATCTTCCACTCCTCCGATCCAAGCTTGCGAGAAGGGAAGCTCATAAATTGAATTCCCTGCAAACTGCTCTCTAGGCACGAGGCGAGGCGCGGTGAAATTCTCGACAACGGGACGACGAGCAGTGCGAGTAGACGACGAAAACTACGATACAATAAAGGTGGCTCGGCAAATATGAAACCCCATCCTTTGACGAACGAGTCGATAAGAACGCGTTGACGAAATTTCATCAGACAATCGCTCTTTCCGTTATTACGATATTTCCTCTCGAGTGTCTCTCTTTCCCTGTCGCGCATATTTATTCCTCAAATTTCTCTTTTTTTTGGATAACTTTCGCCAAGCGGCGCCGATAATAAAATTTCTCGAACGTAAAAAAAAGATTGGAAAAGAAACGTGTACGTTTCAAATTCCTCGAAACGAGCGTTGCACAAAAGTCTTCTTAGTTACTTGGCCGGATTGGTCGTGAAGGGTCGATAACGAAATTCAATATTTCCACGCTAATGACCGTGGCTGGTCGGTGGTGGTGGCGACGGTAATGGCGGGCAATTCGCTCTCGCCGGGGCCCGCGTTTAATATTTAGGGTTAGTACTCGCGAG
>NW_006263330.1:95736-106072 GCF_000469605.1 Apis dorsata | reverse complement strand
ACGCCACCATTCCGCCGCAACACGCGCGCCCTCCTTTCTCGAAAACAGCGGGTATCTTCGAAATTATCGGCCGAGGAGAGAGACGTTTGACGAGGAGACGGATGGAACAACGAAACGGGGCTCTTTCGTTGCTCTTTAAATTCGGGCTGGGGTGGCTGTCGAAAAGCGCGGGTCTGGTTAATATATCACCTTTTTCTCTTTCCTTCTTTCTCACTGACCCGCTACGTCACGGAGCTTTGTTTTCACGGCTAAACATTGTTATGCAGATGGGACCAGACGGCATTGTTGTTCGGGTAGAGCGACCGGCGCGCGACCATGAAGCTATTCTCATGATAATTTTCCAGGATTATTTTTCGTAATTTCTCATAGAATACGTTCGTGCATCCCTCCCTGCTTTCTCCCTTTTCGAGGAAAATAAAAAAAAGAAAGGAGAAAAGCGAGCATTCCTTCCCCTCCTTTGCTCCATTTTTTCTTTTTACATCTCCGCTCGTTTAATTTATCTGCTACAAACCGCCTTATGTTCATTAGCATTTCGCCGAAGGAACAATTTTTTAAATAAAAATCGCAAGGAAACGTTCGCACGCGATATTTCATCGCGCACATTCTTGGTTAATTTAGGGGGAAAGCGTTCATCCCGGATTAGACGTTTTAATAGCCGCGTTTTGATCAACGTGGTGGCGCGTTGTTTTCCAAAGACTTTAAATTTCTCCTCCCTTTCGACCATTCAAACCACCCTCTCCGAGGTTAAACGCTTGAAATTATTCGTCGGTAGCCTATTTACACGCAATGACTCCTCTCGACGTTGTTTGCTCTCGTTCAAATTCACAGATCAGAGCGTCTTAAGATCGCAATATCGCGATTTTTACCGAAAAACGAGAAAGTGATGACCAGGAGGAAGAGAAAAGGAAGGAGAGATTAACTCGATTCGTGGAACAAACGGCCCTGAAGGGACAGCGGAGAAGAGGCACGAGGCTTCAGGCTCGCGTCGGTCTCGATTAAAGGGAGGGCGGCGTAATTCGGGGGGAGCGCAGCTGCCGTACACGGTGGCCGATAACAGAGAGGCGGTAAATTCGGGGTGGATGCGCCTCCTCGACGTGTGCCATCCGCCGTTTGCGTCCGGCGTTGTTCCATTAACCGTGAAGCGTCTTCGAGAAGGGTGAAATTTGAGAAAAGAAATTCCATATTCACAGGGGGAGAGTTCGAAGAAAGCGTGAGCGGATGACGGGAGTTACAACGACAATGCGAGGAAAGTTGCCTCGAGTTTGGAGCTCGATTAAAGGGGCCGCCTCGATGAGAGGGACAGAAAGCGTGATAACAGAGACGTTTCCTTCCCCCTCGATCGATACGCCTTTCCCAAAACGATCCGAATCCTTCCCACCACCCCGATATCAAATTCGGAAACAATTACGAACGACGAGTCTCCACGAATTCTATCACTGTACATATACATTTTATTTTTCATCCTTGCTTCTTTCGAAAAATACTATTCAATACTATTATCAATAATAATTAAAATATCCAAAATATATTATATAAATCACTATTCAATAATATTATCCAAATTAAAATATCCATAAAATATATTATATAAATCAGTACTATTCAATACTATTCTCGATAAAAAAGTATATTTGTTACGATTAATCAAAGGGTATTCGACAGTCATATCCAAATTATCCAAATTATCCAAATTAAAATATCCAAATTAAAATATCCAAATTAAAATATCCAAAATATATTATATAAATTAGTACTATTCAATACTATTATTGATAAAAAAGTATATTTGTTACGACTAGTCAAAAGATATTCGACAGTCATATTATCCAAATTATCCAAATTATCCAAATTAAAATATCCAAAATATACTATATAAATCAGTATTACTATTCAATACTATATTATCAATAATAATTAAAATATCCAAAATATATTATATAAATCAGTACTATTCAATACTATTCTCGATAAAAAAGTATATTTGTTATAATTTCCCCTCGGAAAGGAAGAGAATATGTGTACACCCTTTGCTCTCCAATTCCTGTGATGCGGCAATATTAAACGGCGACAATATTTATTATATTTGATTTTTTTAGAATATTTCTAAAAAAGATTCCTAAGCTCTATAATCTTACGAGGCTAATCTGGAGTTGCTTTGGCTCGAAACAGTGGAAAGGGTTAAAAAGATGGGGCTCATAGATACCTCGAAATTCTTATTTACATGCAAATGTGAAAATTCCTTGTTCTACTACTGGTCAGGCTGGAAGTGGTAGAAAGAAGGTAGAGAGAGGGAGGGAACGGAAAGGAAACAGGTGCTCGAGGAGGAAACACACGCGTTAATGAGAATCGATAATGGGTCTCTGGATTCCACTTTGGGCTGACAGAAATCAAGCTCGCGTATAGGATACAGGGTTAATGGTAGGGGGGGGAGGAGATCGATCGACGACGGCTCTTTCGAAACGGGATCGTTTTCGATATCGCGATTCGTTTTCCGATCCGCGGGAGAGATCCTTCCCCGGTTTTTTGTACGCGAAAAAACTAGTAGCCGGCTACAAAGCGACAGTTAGTTGGCTCAAGTAGACTATCCCGCCCGCCGCTCAATTTTCGTTCGTTTAACGCTCGTTAGTCGCAAACTGTGTACCAGTATACACACATATATATATATATATATATGTAAACCTAGAAATGTAATTTTCGGAAGAAAACGTTCCGCTCTTTGCGACTCGTCCACGTAATTTTTTTTCTTTTTCTCGTTTCTCTTTCATTCCGGGAAATTTTATAAATTTCCTTCGTTACAAATTGAAGCGTTTCGTTGATTAACGAAAAAACGAATATTCGGATATAATTCGAGGCTATTATCGAATAGGATCCATTAGGAGATATTTTCCAACGATAATCGAAACAAATTTAAACTTTTCCCGTAATTAAAACTGACCGTGCAAGGAGGAGGCCGGGATAGGGAAATACTTGTATCAAAGGGTGAAATGAATTTATTCCGACGACATCCGAGCAATTGGATTTCAGCATGGATTGATCGAAACGAAAGCCCGTTACGAGGAGGGAAGAAGAACGGGGAAACGCGTAAAAGTCGATGAAAATCGATCGAGCGAGGGTGGGGGGAGATAGATAGATAGATAGATAGATAGATAGATAGATATATATATATATAGAGAGAGAGAAAGAGGGGTCAGACTCCGGGATTAAAGAGAGCTTTTAAAAGCTTCACCCGGCTCGCCTCGTCCGTCAAAACCTTTTTACATTTTACTGTTTTACGCCGAATAATTTGCCCTTAATGTAGTTTCACACGGAGCACACGGGGACGTAAGTGCACGTGACGTCCTCGGAAATCGAATATCACGGACATCGTTCAAATTTATTATACGACGAGTCGGATATGGAGAAGAGATTTCGAGGGATTTCACGGTTCGATACGGTTAATCGAGCCCGGTTATTTTCGACCTAGAGAAGGGGAAATAATACGACGGATAACGCGGAGAGAAAACATTTGGCGATCTACCAGAAACTCGAAAAAAGGGGAGAGAAAAGAAAAAGAGTAGGAAAGATTCGCTCTTCCAGAAAACCAGAGTTTGTTTCTCCCTCTCCTCTCGGTGTTAAATACACACCGTGGACGCGTCGAAACCATATATTTACAGTAGGGTTAAATGTCGATACACGAGCATATTTTACTTCGGCAACAATAATCATTGCTGTCCCAACAGGAATTGAAGTATTTAGACGATTAGCAACGTATCACAGGAGCAAAATTAAGATTAAACATTTCTGTTTTATGATCCTTAGGATTTATTTTATTATTTACGATTGGAGGATTAACAGGAATTACGTTATCTAATTCTTCAATTGAGATTATTCTTCGTGATACGTATTATGTTGCTGGTCATTTTCATTACGTCTTATCGATAGGAGCAATTATTTGCAATTATTTCAAGATTTGTTCATTGATATCCACTGATTACTGGATTATTAATAAATGATTAAAAATTCAATTTATTGTAATATTTATTGGAGTAAATTTAACATTTTTTAGGATTGATATCTATACGATACCTCGACGATATTCAGATTATCCTGATTCTTATTATCGTTGAAATTCAATTTCATCAATTGGATCAATAATTTCTTTAAACAGATTAATTTAATAACTCTCGAGCATTGTGCAATCGAGAGGACAGGAATCGACAACTTTCTCGATTGTTGCGAACGTACGCGAATTGAATGCTCGAGTAACGATAACGCGATAACTCGACAAGGTCGAGGATGGCTCGATCGAGAGCCTCGTACAATTTCGTGAGAGAGAGAGAGAGAGATTAGAGAGCTAATTGATTAGTCGAACTCGCGATTAACCGATCCGCCTTCCATTGTCGGATTTTCAATGCGTAAAATTTATTAGCCCGCTCCGCCACCTGGACGGATGTAATTTCCGCCCGTATGGAGGCGCTTGAATTATTCGCGAAACTAACTAATCCACCCCTTCCTTCTTTCGACCCATCCTTCTACCCTTCCACCCTCCTATCCTTGTCATTCACCCTTTATCGACTGACACTCTGCCCGACCGATATCGAGCTCCTCTCCTCCCTTCCCCTCCCCTCCACCCCCGTTTATCTCCATCTCTCGTATTCTCTCTCTCTCTCCCGCCACCCTCTGATTTAGGTCGCAGCCAGAGCCCGCTAACTGATTGAGGGTGATTGACGCTCTGGCTGAATACCGGACAAGCCCNTATATATATATATATATAAAGTGTGTACTTGGATGGACCATCGAGCAGGAATCACGTTCACGGCGCCCCATCGCGGCCTCTGTCATCTTAATCCCCGGGATCCTTTTTACACGGCTTTCTCATTCGCGTTCCTCTGTGTACCTCCGCGCTCCTTGTGGACTTTGCCGCCACCGCCTTCCCTCTTATCCGCCTGAATTACGGCGAGGCACGTCCGCCCCCGGAGTGGATGTCCCGCTCCGAGCTGGACCTCGTCCAGCTTTCGCGCGGAAATGGCCCAACCGTCTTAAAACGAATCCTACCCGTCTACGTGACCCTTGCACCCCCCCTCCCGCGTTACAAAATCATGATCCAGCTCTCGCGACTTTTTATCCAATTTTACCGTCGATAGAAAGGGATATATATATATATATATAGGATATAAAGTTCGAATTGGATGGAATTGGAAGGGGGCGTCACGCGTGACAAAGATGGTGTCGCAATCAAGGCGGAATCGATCGAGGGGGTCGATAAAAGGTGGAAGGACAGGTATTGTGAAGGAGGGCGGATACGGTGTTGATTCTAGGAGCGGGTCAAGTGAATGGTCAACGCGCCTCAGACACGTCGAACGCGAACTATGGGGGCCTTCCGATTGTCACCGTTCCGCCTTTCTCTTTGCTCCTCCTCATCCGAAGCGGCTCCTCCCTCTTGTGTCTTTTCCACACAAATTCCACGAGGAATAAATTCCTTGCAGAGATGCTTCCTTTAAAAATAATTCACTCGTCCCTTTTCTTCCCCTCTCCATGATATTGGAGATCCTCTGTAATCGTTAAAGAAGTGTACAAAAGTCTGGAAATCTGAGTCTCTTCTTCTCTCCCAATCAAATTTTCGACAAAGTTTCAAAGTCTTTGTGTACGAGTTTTGTGGACGGGAGAGTTTTGGAGGGGGGAGAGAGACAGTCGTGACAGGTTTGGATACCGAATCACTTTGGTATTCTTCTCACGATTTTCTTGGATACATCTTATCTCTCGCCAGGCCTGAAACTAGCTTCAAACTCGAGCTACTGCGGGAGATAGCGGCGAATTGTTTGGTCCCCGGAGTGAACTAGGATGTGTATAACTAGGTGGTTAGAAGTTGCCTCTAAAACGGCGAGGGGAGGGTAGCTCGCCTCGATTCGTGGTTCGATGTACCGGGAATAGGGGAGGGAGGGGGCGGCCTCCAAGTTGCGACTCGAATCGTAAGTCGAAGCTGCGATCCTCCCCGTACTTTGAAACTTGGTCGCCCTCCCGCGAGTAGACTATTCAACTATTCAAATTTCACCAACAACAAAGAAATAATCAACGATTATGAGGCCGGAACCACGCACGGTTCCCAACTTTGACTCGTTGCCAAATTCGCTTCCACGATCTGCCCTCTCCCCTCCCGATCCAATTATCATTTTTTCCAGAGAATATTTGTCGTTTCATCTCATTCGAATTAATCGATATTTCGCAAAAGTCTTTTCACTACTTTTTAGTAAATTCGTAATTCGATTGTAGACGATTTCCAAATTCTCTCTGTCCTCCGATCAAATTATCATTTTTTCCAGAGAATATTTATTTCATATTCGCGGCCAATTAATATATCGAATATTTCGCGAAACTCCTTCCTTTATTCGAAAGGCCAGTTTCCAATTTTAATTTGTCAAATTCTTCTACGATTGTCTCTGTTTGCTCTCCTTCATCTCTGATCCAATTATTATTTTTTTTTTAATATTTATTTTATTATATTATTTTATTATTTTATTATTCGCGGCGAATTAATTGAATATTTCGCGAAAGTCTTGTCAGAGAATGCAAGTTTTTAGTTCTTCTTTAATTCGAGAGGTTCCAATTTTAATTTGCCAAATTCGCTTCTACGATTGTCTCTGTTTGCTGTCCTTGATCTCTGATCCAATTATTATTTTCCCAGAAAATATTTATTTTATTATTATTCGCGTCGAATTAATCGACGAATATTTCGCGAAAGTCTTGTCACAGAGTGCAAGTTTTTAGTCCTTCCTTAATTCGAGAGGTTCCAATTTTAATTTGCCAAATTCGCTTCTACGATTGTCTCTGTTTGCTGTCCTTGATCTTTGATCCAATTATTATTTTTTCAGAGAATATTTATTTTATTATTATTCGCGTCGAATTAATCGATGAATATTTCGCGAAATTTTTCTCACAGAAGTTTACAAGTTCCCCCTTTAATTCGAGCGGCTAATTTCCAATTTTAATTTGCCAAATTCGCTTCTACGATTGTCTCTGTTTCCTGATCCAATTATTATTTTCCCAGAGAATATTTATTTTATTATTATTCGCGTCGAATTAATCGAATATTTCGCGAAAGTCTTGTCACAGAGTGCAAGTTTTTAGTCCTTTCTTAATTCGAGAGACCAGTTTCTAATTTTGTCTCTGTTTCCTGATCCAATTATTATTTTCCCAGTGAATATTTATTTTATTATTATTCGCGTCGAATTAATCGAATATTTCGCGAAAGTTTTGTCACAGAGTGCAAGTTTTTAGTCCCTCCCTTAATTCGAACGTGATCGGTTTCCAAATTCGCCTCTCTTTGCCTTTGAATCAAATTATCATTTTTCCAGAGAATATTTATCATTTCACTTATTTGCATCGAATTAATCGAATATTTCGCAAAAGTCTTGTCAATTTTAATTTTAGTTGTCAAACTCGCTTCTATAATTATCTCTCTTTGTTCCCCGATCCAATTATCATTTTTCCAAAAAATATTTATTTCGTATGACCTATACGTATCGAATTAACCGACGAATATTTCCCAATAGTCTTTTCACGTAGATTTTTAATCTCCCCTTAATTCCCTTCTGCGATCGCCTCTCTTCTTTCCTCCAATTCAACTATCATTTTTCCAGAGAATATTTATCATTTATTCTTCTCACACAAGTTTACAAATCCCTCTTTAATTCGATCATAATCAGTCCAAATTCTCTTCTTTCCTCCGATAAAATTATCATTTTTCCAGAAAATATTTATCATTTATTCTTCTCACACAAGTTTACAAATTCCTCCTTAATTCGATCATGATCAGTCCAATTCGCTTCTTTCCTCCGATAAAATTATCATTTTTCCAGAGAATATTTATCATTTGATCTATTCGCGTCGAATTAACCGACGAATGTTTCCCAAAAGTCTTCTCATACAAGTTTACAAATCCTCCCCAATTCGATCATAAGTCTAAATTCAGTCTAAATTCGCTTCTACGATCGCTTCTCTCTTCTTTCCTCCGATTCAACTATCATTTTTCCAGAGAATATTTATCATTTACTCTTCTCACACAAGTATAAAAATCTTTCCCAATTTGATCATAATCAGTCCAAATTCGCTTCTTTCCTCCGATAAAATTATCATTTTTCCAGAGAATATTTATCACTTATTCGAATTAACGAACGTTTCCCAAAAGTCTTCTCACACAAGTTTACAAATCCTCCTTAATTCGATCATGATCCAAATTCTCTTCTATCATTTTTTCAGAGAATATTTATCACTCGATCGCGGACGAATATTTCGCGAAAGTCTTGCGACAGAGGTTGGCAAGTTTTCAACCCCTCCCTTAATTCGTGGCCGGAACGTCGACGCGGAAAACTCTGGAAACGGCAGTTCCTGATTATGAGGGACGGGACGGGTCCAAGTTGTTTCTTCACCTTTCGCGGGCCAGGAGATATCGAACAATGGGCGGGGAAGCGGAGTTTCGCATTAAGGAAATAGGGAAAGGAGGGCGGAAACTTTCCAACTTTCCACCCCGAATTCCTTGCATATCTCGATTCGACCTTTTCCCACCACCTCGTTACCTCCAACTTATAAATTGAGCACGTAAGAGGATCATCCAGCAACACGACACGCGCTCCTCCTTTGTCGCAATCCACGAATACTCCTCGTCTCACGCGCGATCATTCCAAGCTAAGTAGAAAATTTATCCGCGATTTATTGGACGAGCTGGTGATTTATTTCCTGGCAAATTGCCAACGCTATCGGTTTTCCTCCCAAATAAATAATCCTCTCACGACGTGTATTCTCATTTTCGCGAATCAGAGCTGGCGATTATCGATGCTGAATAAACCCAATATACGTATATATACACATACAAATAGGAAAAAAAGGAGAAAAAGGCGAGAGCAAGGATACTGGGTGAAGCTTTAAGGGAAACTTTATTATTCCTCCGCAACTCTCTCTCTCTCTTTGGTATCCGTGCAAAGTGGCGAGGGTCGCGTCAACCGAATAACCAGACCATAAACCACGAGGGGCCAAGGCGGGGTAGAAGCCAGTTTACGTCACCCGTAAACCGTCGTCATATGGATTTCGACGAGCAAATACACTCGTGGCTCGTAAACTCGGTCAAAACGCGAGCTGACGCCACCGAAAGTTTCCCTGAAAAGTGCCCCCCTTCGACGATGACCACCCCGTTCTTTTCGATAATCTCGTCCTCGTTTCACGATACAACCCCGGGATCGAGGATATTATTTCGGGATATCATTTCGAAACTATAGGGTACGCAATTTGGAATGATAAAACAAGGGGATGACGAAGTAACGGACAGTTATTGCCCGTACGACAATGATACAGTATTTGAGTCGTGATTGACGACCATCAAAATCTATTTACTGTAATGCATTTCATATTTCATCCATTGTTGCCGCGGTATCCTCGATCAAATTTTGATTTTCAATAGTTCCGAAAGCAATTCAACCGTCCCGTTTTATCCGTGTACAATTCTGTATATACATATACATACACGTATACGAGTTATACACAATGGAATCCCGCTAATGAGCAAAGAGTTTAGACAATCGTTGCCGAGATAGATGATTAACTTGCTTCCCTATATCGCGGAAAGGATTTTTCGGCTGCTCTATTTTCGAATATTATTTTCGAATTCTATCGATGATAAGAGACGGATAAGATTGCGACCGATAGAAATGTCACCATTTTGAATTCGTAAAATATTCCATTTCCGCCGCGATTTAAATATATCCTTCTATTTTCTAAAATTCCCATATCCTAATGAGATTAATAAATTACGCCATACCGACTGTCTCCACCCTAAATATCTAATTCACGCTCGATTATCGATCTTTCCGTGCAGAGCCACGCTCGAAATATCTCGAGAATAACTCGAAAACAGAGTTGTTGGTACTCTTTGCACGAAGAATCTGCGAGGGACTCGCCTGGTTAGCTTTTGTTAACAAAATTTCCCATAGAATGGCTCGAAAGTCAGGGTGTATCGCCTCGCACGAAATACAGGAGGGCTACGAATTTCCACGAAGCAGGTATCGAGTTAACCGCTTCAAAGCGGTTGCGAATTATCGCCATTTTGAAAATTGCGACGAACGTCCGCGTTCCTTCTCGTTCTCCCTTTTACCTACCCCCTTATCTCACGACATACCCACATCTCCCCTCCTTAATTGCGATAACTTAACAAGCCGAGGGTAATTTAAAGATTTCCTTTCTTCTTCTTAATTTTAAAAAGATCGGAGAAACACCGGTTCAAATGAGAGGAAGGGAAAAGAAAGGAGAAACAAATATTTAAATTCCATATATATATATATACACACACACTTTGAACAGTTTTTAGCTC
>NW_006263330.1:94972-95712 GCF_000469605.1 Apis dorsata | reverse complement strand
GCGAGGGTAAGAGACTTTAATTCGTAATTGCTCGAAACGCGGAGAGGGAGGGAGCAGCCGATTTCCGGGCTGCAGTTTTCATCGCGGCTGCGTCGCGTAAAGTTCCGCCGGCTTACTAGAACGAAACACACACTCGGTATATTTACAGTAATAGCGGCACGAGTTACTCCCGGACAACCCCGATGCAACCCCTTCCGGGCATCGTCCTCCCTCTCTCTCTCACCCATACGCTACACGCACGCATGCCCCGCCACGTTTCGCGGCGGAGTTAAGGGCGAGTCGAGTGAGTGAGAGAGAGAGAGAGAGAGAGAGAGACAGAGTGAGCGGCTGCGCGCGAGAGAGAGAGAGAGAGGGAACGGTCGATTCGCAAACACACGTCCGGTGTCGCGTGCGGCCGCGGATATCTGATACGCTCGAAACGTAATTCTCTTCGAGCGTAGGTGTCGCGTTATTTATAAATCGCGCCCGCCTAGTTATTATCACCGGCAGTTACAATTTTTCACCAACCAAGTCCGTTTAACTAATTACTATTAATTCAATGGGGAAAGAGGAAGGGAGCGTCCTTCTAGTAATTTTGCACGACAGCTGCGTGGATCTCGGTCTCAGTTTCCGTGTCGCGAAAGGAAAAAGGAGAAGGGGGGAATAGATAAGGCAAAGTGCATGCTCGTTGAACGAGGAGGGGCGGCTCTTTTGACCGCTGCCTCGCTTTGTTCCCGCTCCAACCAGTCATTAACCGCCCC
>NW_006263330.1:75976-94875 GCF_000469605.1 Apis dorsata | reverse complement strand
AGGAAAAATGCGCGAATGCATCCGTCTTCCCCTCCCCCCCTCTCTCTCTCGATTATTACCAACCCCTGTGCGTGTCGCTTAAATCGCTTTTTCCCGACGGATGAGTTTTAATACTCTCTCCTTCTTTCGATATTTCTTTCTCCATTTCACCCGTGAGTTTTTTATGCGTGTTTTGCGTTAACTCTCTGGATTAATATCACAATTTCGGGGAGGGATTCGTGAGAGAGGGAAGGTTATTCGCGACATCGATCGAAAATTAAAATTTGGCGGGGAAAGATGTCGTAAAGATAATTGAAAGGCGGTATAAAACGGGGCGATTAAAACGGCGTGTACCTGGTAATCCGGGCGGGGCGCGTAAAATCTGGTCACGACGTAAGCGGATTAAGGTATTAAGAGGTTAAAGTTGAGAGGCTACCGACTGATACGACTCGTTCCGTCTTGTCGAATACCACGCTTATACCTAGGATCGTAGGATGGAAGGGTTAATTACCCCTTATAGAGTGTAGGTGACGAATAACAAGGATTTTACGAGGAAACAAGAGGCGCGTAAACAAGAAATCGTTTATCTTTAACGTCTTAATTCGTCGCGTTCCTCTTTTCTCGCGAGGAAGGAAGGAAGGAAGGAAGGAAAGGTTTCCCACCCCTCCCTTTCTCTTTATTCTCCCTGTGAATCGAACAAGAGTCGAACAAGAATTCTCTCGAACGCTAATTCGAACGTTGAAATTATTGATGAAAGAAAGGGTGTCCAGATTTATCAGCGACGAAATGTATTCGCATACATTTCGAGTAATTACCGCATTTCAAAAAATTACGTCTGATGGATAGGGTTGTTGTCGCCCCCTGTTGTTTCAGGAAAGTTTTTTCGGCCGGCAACTTTGCCCTGTCGTTACCACCACCCTCTCCCCAGGGACAACGGCCATTGTTGGATAGAGAAGCAAAGAGAGAGAGAGGGAGAGGGAAAGCGATCACGAGATTTTTACTCCCCTGAAATGATTATCGGTCGTTACCATTAATAATCACGAGCCTCGTAACAACGTCCCACCGGATTCTTTCTCCCTCCCCGCTACGCATCGTCCAATTCTCTCTCTCTCTCTCTCTCTCTTTATCTCTCCGTCACTCAGTCGTCGATGTCTCGTTGCCACGGTGATGCAACCTCGTTTAATTGCGAAACATTTCCGCCACAATACGAGGCGATGAATCAACGGCTCGCGGTCTCTATTTCCGTTTAATTACAAAATATTCGCGATATACTTCGACAATGTCGTAATTACGCGCGTTTGTTTGTCTTGAAAACAACTTTCGTGTTTTCCTTCTCTCTTCCGATGTATCGCGCTCCAAATTCGATCGTTGCGCGAAAGAAAGAAAAGGGGAAATTTTAGCCAGAAGAGGAGTAGAGTTTCGCGTGAACCGGCCGATTAAAGAGGCTTTATCCTCGATCTGTTCGACAGATAAGCAACAGCCATTTCGCGGGTTAACTCGGTTCGTTAGCGGCTTCCAAAGTATATAGTTTGAAAATAAAAGAAGAAAAGAATTCGTTCGAAACCCTATCGGTTAACGCGATGCTCTCTTCGAGAACAACCCTCGAAAGGAGAATAAAGAGAAAAATTGGAGAACTGTTTTCAGAAGCTATCGATTTCCATTTGCCATCGATTGCCACTTATTTAACACCGCAATTTGCCTGGATTCCGATTAAAAATTCAAAGCGTGTCGAAATTCCCGGTGTTTATCGCCTCGCCCGTTTTATCAACCCGTTTTTCGATGCTCGTCGAAGGACAGGGGGGGGCCACAGTGAGTTATCGCCGCTCGTAACTCTCCTCGCCTACGGGCCATTGTCCCGTAAAAGTGTACACGACGAGAAAGACAGAGGAACGATCAGATAGGCGAGTTTCGTTTCCCGTCCTCGAAAACTCCGACTCCTGAACGCGATAACCGTTGCTCCGTTAACAGGTGCTGCTCCGATTTTACCACGAGCTATTATGCGTTCGTTCGTGCGCCGATCTCTTCCTTCGTTGCCATCGGATGCGAAAATTCGGCCGCCTCTCTCACCGTTTTATCGAGGTTACATTTATATATCGCGAGAAGAAGATTCGTGAAAGTAAAAGCCGTTTGCAAAATTTGCAAACTGTGGTGGCGCGATTTATTTTGTATAAATAAACGAGTGCCGCGTTTGATCTCGGCGAAACCGAGGCAAACCGAGTCAATCGGAATATCGGATGACGTGGAGCACGGGGGTAGGTCTAGCACTAGGTTATGGATGGCAGAGAGAGGGGTTGAAGGGAGGGTGTAACGCCGTTCAATTCGTGGGATAGTTAAGGGCACCGACGTAACTACCGCGGCTAATGAGGCATAAACAACCAGGGCGCCAGCTACTCGACCGCCCTAACCGCCGCCCCTCGTTTCACCTCGACTAACCAACTATCCCAGCGTCCATTTTGGCGCGCGTCTATAGTTTAGTTCTCGTAAACTAATAATATCGCAGGACGGTCCTTTCGCGCGACCAGAATTTATCGTTTCACATAGTCCGTCTCCTCCCTCGGTTTACCCAGGCGTCTTACCCGATCATTCCTCTTTAACTTAGTCCCCCTCCCCCCCTTATCATTCTCCAGCTACGAGAGGCTTGCCACGCAGCAATTATTCTTCGTTTCCTCGTTAGTCGTCCCCTTCCTCGAATTTCCTCGATACTTTTCTTTTCTCCCACCGTCACCCAGATGGAAAGTCGCTCCGAGGGTTGAATTATTCATCAGCTCCGCGGAGCGACTGTTATTTAATTCGAGATAAAGCCTGGTCGCGCTCGGAATCGTTACGGGATTTCGCGAGAGATCGATCGATCCCGCGGAATTCTAATCGCGCGCAACAAGTTCGAAGAACGAGATTTCGATTGGGATTTTTCTTTTTTTTTCGAGGGATGGTTGAATTAATATTTATTGGTGGTGGAGGCGTTTTGGCGAGCGCGTTCCTTTTTGGCCAATTAAGAGACAAATCCCTCCAACAGTCGTAAAACGTTAACCCCTTGGACGATTCTTCCCCTCGAAGGGGAAAGTCGAATTCCAAGGAAATCCCTCACTTTTACTTCTTCTTCCTGGTTAGACGAACGTCCTCGACTGATAATTTATTTCAATTGAAATTATTATCTGTCTGAGTTTACTTCGAAGCAAAAGTGGAGACGATAAATAGGTGGCTCGAAAAAGAAGAGGAAAGAAGGACCGGTGTAATTCTAACGGGTTTAAGAGAGTCGTGCTTTTTTTTCAGCTCGTCTGCGGGAGGGAAGAAGGGTGGAGAGGGGAATGGGAGGATCCGGGAAACGTGCACGTTCTTCTTTGCGTTTCCAAGTAATTTCGTTAAACGCCGAAAGGGGGAGGAGTTTCCGTTGTTTAAGCGTTGTACGTCGCCACGTTTCGTCGCTTGCATATACTCTTCTCTTTACTCTTTAAGCGAATCCAATTTATAATTTTTTTTTCCGGATTTTTTCGAAGAGAAAAGATCTTTTTACGAATCGAAACCGCGCCAGGGAAAATCGGAGGGTAATTGCTCGTCTCGAGTTTCGAAACGACCTTCGATCTCTCTCGGTCGATTCGGAGCAAGCGGGGCGAAAAGGGAGGAGGAGGCAGAATGGGGAAAAAGCGGAGAAATCGTGGCGATAGAGAGGAGGAGGTGATCGAGGCTAGAGTTTCCGAGGAGAAATTCGAGTCGACGGATGTTTCCTTCGTTAAACGAAGACTCGGTTTATTTGATCGAGTTACAGAGCTGGTAAATTCTAGCCGAACAAGGATTGGCTAATTACTTATGGATCGCTTCCTCCCGTCGCGATCGGAAAAAAGAGTAGAGTGAGAATAAGATGGAATCTCGAAGGGTGAAAAATTTATAAAAATGGGGAATTTTCGTGGCTTTATTTTCGAATTTCCCGCGTGCTCGAATCGAGCCCGAAAGATTCCTTCGTTCATAATTCATTTTTCGGTTCTAATCGAATCTACCTAACGATTGCCCTATATTTCTCACCGATACATCATCTTTTAATCGAATCACGTTCTTCCCCCCCTCCGCGTAACAAATCGCCGAGATATTTAACATCGATATTTATATTAGCAATGGAATCGATTTTGAGTGTAATAGCAATAGTTGAACTTAATTTATAAATTAATTAGATCTAATAAGATTAAATTAAAATTAATATATTATAATAATTATAATTTAATTATATAGAAATAAAAAAATTTAATAAAAAGGATCAGATACCCTACTGTAAAAATTAAGAGAAAATATTTAAATGTCGAATCATTAAAATTAAATAATATGGCGGCTTTTTATAATACGATAAGAGATACTTAAGTTTAATTTATTGTTTTAATAATTTAAATAGATTTACGATTATAAATATTTTTTAAAATAAAAATTCGAATCAAAATATAGTATATTTAAGATTTTAATGAGTTTCAATAATTTATTTTAATATAAATTTGAAAGAGAATTTAAAAGTAAATTATACTAATTTCTTTAATTGAACAGTTTTAAAAAGTGTATCGCTCCCGTCAATTTCACTTAAAAGTTGAAATAAGTCGTAACATAGTAAAAGTAAGTAAGCGTATCGACGAAGACGCGTCCATTTTTCCTCCCCTCCCCTTTTCGTGCAGATGATCGCGACAACTCGTTCGTACGTAAAATTCGAAGCGATTAATCGCATCGTTCATCGCGTTGTTTTCAACGAATCGGTTCGAACCTATATTCCGTAGCGACGTATTGTCTCTCTCGCTCGAAACTTTCGAAAAGGCGAGATTGTCGAACGATCTTACGTTTTCTCATTCGACGAAGGAAAACGGGAAGAGAAATTTTTCCGAAATTATCGATCGATCGATCGGCGAGGAGAGATACGCTAGAGGTCAGCTCTGCTAGAAAAAAAATTCGCCAAAGTCGTTGGCGCAACTCGACCGAATCGAGGAGATCGAGGAAAGCGTTTTCCTCCACGCTTCTACGCCCGCTTTTACGCCCGATCCTACGTGTTGGTGAGCGCTTTTCGCTCGATTAAAGTTCGCTCGAAGCTGGCGGACGGGCGCACAAAGAAAAACCGCCGCTGCTCTTCCTCTCCCCCTCCGGCTGTTCAACGAAATTAATTATGCTGCTGAATTAAATATACGCGGAATATTAACGAGCAAACTCCAAAACGCTCCCGTTTAAACGCTCCCCCCGTGTCGCAGTTCACGCCGGAAAACACCGTACCTCCATTGTTCAAAGGGAAAGGGACGGAAAAATTCGGGATTGGAATCGACGAGGCTCGAAATAAGGGAATTCGACAAGATGAAAAGGATGGAAGGGAAGGTGATGCTTTTAATATTCCCACGTTTTTATATTTTCCCTAGAGATAAACGACAACACGCTGACGCGGCGATTATAGGCCGGCGCGTTCAACTGCCTGCTTCCCGCTTCGGCAAAACCGGATGAGAGGGGATGCAGGGAGGCGCGATCGAATAAATGAATTCGGTCGCTCGTTCCTAGTGATTAGGAATCAATTAACCCGCGTTGATAATTCACGGTGAATAGCCGGAATGCAGTTACTTTTAATCGATGCAGGCCATTCGGTGTCGTATCGGGGCGATAAGCGCCGGCTATTTCGCCCCCGAATGTATCTCTCCCCGATTGTTTCCCCATTTCCAGATGGAGCGCCGATACGAAATCATCGTCCATGAATTTTCCGCGTTTCGAATCCCTTAATAATAAATGGAACCCAAAATTTTTCACCCTTCACTAGGGTGAGAAATTTTCTTTGGAATTTATTATGTTAATCTTATACAATTTAAAGTTCACTGCTAAATTTATATTTTTATTTATTGTTTTCCACTGCGCAGTTAAGAATTAAATTAGAAACGTGTTATTATTCCAATGATTATTTCGTTGCCTGTACATCTAGAGTACTTTGTGTTGGTGCGTCAATATTTTCAGTAGTATCACCAGAGGTCCGACGAGGCAGAAGAGCAAAGGAAAGAAAGGAAAACCGTGGTTGGACGTGAAAGGACACTTTTGTTTGAATGATCAAAGAACGAGGGGACGTGTTGATTTCTTTCAATTTAGGGATACGTGTCGATATATATATATATCCGCATCAACGAGAGAGTAAATCAAGATCGGTTCTAGCATCCACAAAGTGAATCGATTGTTCGAAATATGAAGATAAGGTTAGTGATCGATCACTTGAAAATTCGATACGTTCAATTAATATTTCGACGAAAGTTTCTACTTCGAGAATCTTCATTCGACATGAATCTAACTTGTACAACTATATAGTCGTCGACTATTTCGATTCGAAAAATTTACCCAGGATTTTCGCGCGGATGTATAAATTTATCGTAACACGGGAGGGAGAATTCTCGCGAACGAGGGCGAATTGTGGCGGTAGTTACGGCGTTAAATATTTCTGGGAAAGTTGCACCGCGGCGCGACGTCGATGAATTGAAAATTGGAAGTTGGGAAGCCAGCCCAACCCCGCCGTGAATGCGACGAAATTGGAGAGCGATTCCAAACCGTCCTAGGGAATCGAGGCTCTCGTCTCGACCTTCCCCCTCTCTTCCCTAAGCAACGACGACGAGGAGGCGAAAATATCGGCCAATGGAAATTGCGCGATTATCGCTCGAGGCGCGTGTCGCCGCTCAATAATGCAATCTTCGTTGACGGTCGGCGGTGACAGTCGTCGACCGCGACTACTCGTGCAGGTTTAATGAGACAACCGTTCCCGCAACAACGAACCTTTCGATCCGCTTCCCCCCCCTCCTCGCTTATGAAAACACGCTCCTTTTCAAAAAAGAATACCTTCAACTTTCTTCTTCCCCTCTCCTCGCTTGTGAAAACACGCTGCTTTTCAAAAAAGAATACTTTCAATACTTTCAACTTTCTTCTTCCCCCTCCTCGCTTGTGAAAACACGCTGCTTTTCAAAAAAGAATAGTTTCAACTTTCTTCTTTTCCCCTCCTGCTTTTTAAAAAAGAATACTTTCAATACTTTCAACTTTCTTCTTCCCCCTCCTCGCTTGTGAAAACACGCTGCTTTTCAAAAAAGAATAGTTTCAACTTTCTTCTTTTCCCCTCCTGCTTTTTAAAAAAGAATACTTTCAATACTTTCAACTTTCTTCTTTCCCCCTCCTCGCTTGTGAAGACACGCTACTTTCCAAAAAAGAATAGTTTCAACTTTCTTCTTCCTTCCTCCTCGCTTGTGAAAACACGCTGCTTTTCAAAAAAGAATATTTTCAATACTTTCAACTTTCTTCTTTCCCCCTCCTTGCTTGTGAAAATACGCTGCTTTTCAAAAAAGAATAATTTCAATATTTTCAACTTTCTTCTTTCTCTCTCCTCGCTTGTGAAAATACGCTGCTTTTCAAAAAAGAATACTTTCAATACTTTCAGCTTTCTTCTTCCTCCCTCGCTTGTGAAAACACGCTGCTTTTCAAAAAAGAATATCTTCAACTTTCTTCTTCCCCCTCGTTTGTGAAAACACGCTGCTTTTCAAAAAAGAATAGTTTCAACTTTCTTCTTTTCCCCTCCTGCTTTTCAAAAAAGAATACTTTCAATTCCTTCAGCTTTCTTCTTCCTCCCTCGCTTGTGAAAACACGCTGCTTTTCAAAAAAGAATAGTTTCAACTTTCTTCTTTTCCCCTCCTGCTTTTCAAAAAAGAGTACTTTCAATACTTTCAACTTTCTTCTTCCCCCTTCTCGCTTGTGAAGACACGCTGCTTTTCAAAAAAGAATACCTTCAACTTTCTTCTTCCCCCCTCGTTTGTGAAAACAGGCTGCTTTTCAAAAAAGAATAGTTTCAACTTTCTTCTTGGTTCGACAGGGTGCATACATAAATGATATAGTCTTCTTCCACCGAGCTTGGAGCGAGTAAATCGATGTTTGGGACGGTTGTCGCGGACAACGATCGGAGACAAATGGACGTTAAGTATAGCAGCGCGAGACTAATTCATTACGCTGCCCACGACAGCGTTTCCATTGCGTGTAATACGTAGTTTGCCAAGATTACCACGAATCTCAATGTATCCACTACAGGAGGATCGGGGTGGTTCCAATTTCGATCGATGAAAATTAAGCGATGGATAGAAGTTTTTGAGAATATCCCTTTGATCTCTCCAGTAAATCTTCCGCTTTTGTCACTCGCGGCGAGGAAGGAGCCATTAAACGAAGACTTCCTTTCGTGCGTCTCGAAAATCGCGTTCGAATAATAGGGTGGAATCCGACGACCCTCTCGAGGAAAGAAGGAGGAAAGGGGAATAATCGTCTTGGTGGCGGTGACCGTAACAAGCTGCGGATCCGCTTTCGTTTCGAGGCGCACGTAACGTTATTATCAGAGATCAGACTCGCGGAACATTGGACGAGGACGCGCCACGCTGGAAAACGGAAGGAGGCGAAATGTTTATTTTAAGTGACGTGTCCTTTGTGAAACGAATACATCCATCGATATCGATATCCCAATTCCTCGGAATCCGGACTTCCTCCTCGAAGCTTGCTAGGAAATTGGGGGTCGATCGAGGTAAGGATCCATCCAAGAAGCTATATATATATATATATATAACCTCGAGGGATTTTCTTCTTTTTCTCAAAGTTTCTTTTTTTTCGAAAAAAGGGAGGGGGAAGGAAAAGTTTCTTTCTCTTTGCTCCATCGCTCGAAACGAGAGGAAAAATTCTGTCCGTCCGAATTCATTTCACGCCTCATAATCTTTAATTAAGCCGGATTTTCCGCCGCGAATAATACGAGATCGTTAGACGATCTCTCCCTTGCCGCTTTTATTCCAATCTCGAGACCTTGCTCTCCGTTTCAACCAAATTTCCCCTCCCTCAAAATTCCGGCCGATTACTCGATAGCCTTCAATCCTTTCTTTCCAAAATTTCTCTCTCTCTCTAGAATTATTCCAGCTGGTTCATCAGTTCGAGTCTCACTCTTTTTTCAGTGGCTTTTCGAGTAACTCGGCGATCCATAAGGGATCCTGAAAGAAACGCGTCCACTCGAGGCGAGACGCGGTAATGGCGTGCAACGAGTGGAGAACGGTTGAAGAACGGTTTTATTACGTTCTGGACGGGAGACTCGCAACGCAGAAGCGGCAAAGGACAGTTTCTGCGCTCGAGACCGACATGGTCGGTGTGTAAAACGTGTTTTATTACGAGGTCACTCACCAGGAGAATAAAACTCGCGTTGCGTTTGTTGTTCGATCGGTCGGATCGGTCAAACAAATAAAAGTAAACGTGTACGTATAAAATATAAACCAAAAGTTTTACGCCCTTGCGCGTTCAAAGTGGAGTTCTTTCGAGAGAGCATAGAGCACAAAACCCGTGTCCGAAGACGATAGATCCGGTCGATCGATTCGACTGCCGACTTTCTTCTTCTTTTTTTCCTGCGTCGAGTGTAGAGACGACCGACTGGTCGACCGTTCTTTATAAATAAATTACGCTCGCGTGACATTACCGACTGCGCCTCGCTTCTGACGACGTTTCCGTACCCCGATGAATTTCCCATCCACCCACACGTACGCACACACAAAAGGGTTCTTCCTAGTCAGTTCAAAGAAGTTTTTAGGAGAGAGGAGGAGGAAGGGAAGGAAGGAAGGACCGAGGCGTGAATGAGAGAGAGAGAGAGAGAAACGGAAGACCGGTTGAAAGAATATGGAATGGAGGAAAAGTCGGTTTGACCTACTCTTGCACGTGTCACAAGATGTTCCCTTCTTTTGATCGATCAACCGTTAAGAGAAGTCGCGCGTTTTTTCTCCACTTTTTTTCAAGGACATCTGATTATTCCACGGCTCTCGGTAAATGTCACCTACAAGTCGAGAACAAAAAAGAGGAAAAAAGGGAGGGGGGGAAAGGAAGAACTTTTCCCTCTCGCTCGATTTTATTCGATGTTACAAGATTATTTTACACGACTTTTTTTAGAAAATGTTGGAATTTAAAGTAAGAACTGAAATTTTATATGCGATTTCATTATCGAATTGCCACTAATATCGCTTCGAACACATTTGTTTTGTAAACACATAATTAAATATATTCGTTCGGCTAAACATTTTTATTTATTGTTTTCAGATTACTGTTTTTTTATTTTTGTTATTTTCTATTTATTGTTGTCCAGTCGGAAAAAGATTTCGTTTTTTCTCGATGCGTCGTAAAAGAAATCGGGTCGGTTTCGAGGAATGAAATTTCACGAGTGCACGCGAGCGAGGACAACCTTTCGGTCGGTTAACAGCAGTCGGTAAGAGCGAACGATCGGAAGGAAGTAATTCGCGGCCGACCGTAAAATCGGTTATTTATCGCGATTCGCGAATGGATGCGCGGCACGAAAAGCTTCGATTCCTTCCTTTATCTTCCTTTATCTTCCTCTCTACTTTCGTTTTACGCGTTCGAAAGCGCGCGTATCCCGCGCTTTCGCTTCGAATCCATCTCATCGCACCACACAATCCAATCTCCACCTCGATCGAGTGGAGGGGAATAAAGAAACGTTGCTCTTCCTCTAAAATACGCTCGTCCAACTGCATCATCGATCCACCACGGAATAACGTTAAAGATCGCGCGGAAAACGGTTCCAAAAGAATCTCCGCTAAAAGAGAGAGACTCTCCCTTTGTTCGTTGATAATACAAACCAGGGATCTCCTCTAAAGGCCTCAGCTTCCTACCTTTTCTCTTAACGCTTTTTACTGCCTTCTCTTTCGAGCAAAATCGCGTGTCAAGAAACGATATCTTACAGATCTAGAATCTTGCAGGCATCGACGACCTTTTCCTTCGTCACCCACGATCCCAAAGGAAGGAGGGGGAAGTCTTCCGTAATTATTGCGTCTCCTTTCTCGATCCCATAAATAACAATAATACGATCGAGGGGAAAGGGTCACTCGCTCGGATACGAATAGCTCGGATGGCGTGCTCGAACGCGGTAAATACTAACTCCTCCCCCTGCCTTTGAATAAAGCGATAAATTTCTCGAGCGATGAGTCGAGGGTGTGCACAGGTTTAAGTAAAATCTCAAGTCCTCCTGTTTCAAGAGGGGGGAAGACTTGTATATAGAACGAGTAAAATATAGCGAATGTAGGTTTTCGGTTACGACGTTCCATCCTCTCTCTCTCTCTCTCGAGAGAGAGAAGGGGTAGTGAAACGAAACTCCCTCCCTCCCTGCTCGGATGCACCGCGGAAATTGTTCCGCTCATTAGAGAGGCTCGGCTTTTTCCACCGAATTGGATCGAGTAATCACGTTGATCGAGAGAGTGCTCTGCTCGTTGAGGGGGGGAAAAAAAATCGGGCAAGGTTTCCAATTAGCGGCGTGTCACCTGTGTGAATTTTTCACGCCGCGGCTCGTCCCCCGCGCTAATTGTTCCGATTCCAGCGCGGCCGACTTCCGAACAGTGGCAAAGGGGGAGGAATCGAAGATCAATTAGAAATTCGAGGAAGCTTTAACGAGCTTTGCGTTTACGGATACACTGCTTCATTTATTTTCCGGATTGCACCTGTTCAAGATTAACGGAAGACGTACAACGACAACACGTTTTCAAAGGACGATAACTTTGGTTTGGGTTAGCAGGGATAGAGGGGCGGAGCTGTGAAAAGTGGAGGTGTCAACCCCCCTCGTTAACCGCTAGTGGCCTTTAAAACAAACCGCGTGGTAAATCATATCCGCCAAATTTTCCTCCAGAAGAGAGAGATCCTTCCATATATCCTCCTCGAGATTAACTTGCGTGCCATCCACCGAATTATACTTGTCGCCATCTCCAAGAGACTCTTCTTTGCTATTCCTTCTATATAAGGCTTTCATCGAAGAAAAATTTAAAGAAAGGGAGATTATATATCCTCCTCGATTAACTTGCGTGCCATCCACCAAATTATACGATTGCATACTTGTTGCAATCGATATTTTGTTGCTATTTCCTTTTTGCCTCGAAGATCCTTTCTATATAAGGCTTTTATCAAAGAAAAATTTAAAGAAAGGGAGATCACGATTATATATCCTCCTCGATTAACTTGCGTGCCATCCACCGAATTATACGATGCATACTTGTTGCAATCGATATCTTGTCGCCATTTCCAAGAGAGAGATTCCTCTTTGCTATTCTTTCTATATAAGGCTTTTATAGAAGAAGAAAAATTTAAAGAAAGGGGGATCACGATTATATATCCTCGATTAACTTGCATGCCATCCACCGAATTGTACGATGCATACTTGTTGCAATCGATATCTTATCGCTATTTCCTCTTTGTTTCGAAGATCCTTTCTATATAAGGCTTTTATCGAAGAAAAATTTAAAGAAAGAGAGATCACGATTGTATATCCTCGATTAATTTGCGTGCCATCCACCGAATCATACGATGCATACTTGTTGCAATCGATAAGGCTTTTATCGAAGAAAAATTTAAAGAAATTTCACGATTAACGGATGCCATGTTATAGGAAGGGTCGAATTCTCGGGGAAACTGAGTAATTATCGAAGGAGAGTAGAGCGATACACGAGGGATATGCGATGGATTCGACCGGGCAAACTTCTAATTTCCACTGTTTCTCGCGGACGAAATCTCGAAATGACTTGCACCGGTGGCGAATAATAGGTTCGCCGGGGTAGATTAAAACGCTCGCGGGTTTTGGCTGTCGTCTGTGTCCACACTGATCTCTCTTCCTCTCTGCTTTCATATATTCTTCGCTACATAAGAGGTGTCTCGATCGTGGACTAACGGGATGAAATTCGTCGGGTTTCGAGCTAAAGGAAAAATCCTTCGTTAAGAAGAAAAGTGTACGTTTCGAGTTTATTTCGGTTCCTTCCAGAGGAGTAATCCCGAAGATGACACGGCAAAGTTTGAATTTTACGCGTATTACCCTCCATTTCCGCTCTCCGGGCTGTCGCGACAAATTTGCAAGTTCGAGGGTAAGCAAGCGAGATGTCGCGGGGAGGGGGGGGGAGGAGAGGTCGCAAAGTCGAGCAAAGCGGTAGAAGATGCTCGCACGAGATCGATCGGTTTCGATATCGAAAATATCCGTATTATCGAGATATTGGATGGACGGCTGTCGATTCTCGGTAAATAATACGCGATTCGAATAACTGCCGGTTTTCAATACGTATTCACGAACGGATCGAGAAAAGGACGATAAAAGAGAGAGAGAGAGAGAGAGAATGGAAAAACGAATCGATTCGCATTTTCGTTTAATTCTTCGAATGCCGGCCGACTCTCTCATTTCCGTGGCGTGTTTATTAAAGATCATTGGGTGTGTTCGAGCAAATAAACTTCGTTAGCATAGGCATGTATAAACGAGTCGTTTGGAAAATTCAACCGACTATTTATCGGACTGGAAAACGGAGTTTATTTAAATATCGGCAATATTCGTAATTGGTATAACGAGCCACGTGACGGGCTCGTAATTAAGCCGTAAAGCTTTGGACATCACGCGTACATCACCATTTTTCTCCCGTCTCGTCATCGAATCGTCAACACCGTATATATAATTCGTGTAATGGATCTTCGTTTAAACGCACCGCCGGATTCCCACCCCATTAATTCCCCTATTCCTCCCAATCTCTAATTACCGCTCTCGTGTACGACGGGATATAAATAAAACGGAAACGCGCGATAAAAAGCTTTAAAAAGTCCATATTTCCACGAGAGAAACTCGTCCGTTTTTTCTCTCTCCGAACAGCTGCTCCGTTCCTTCGATTTCGATAATTTGGTTAAAGCGACGAGAATTAGGGATCCCTAGATTCTCTCTAGCAAGTGAGATTCCATTCGAAGGAACGGGATATCGGTCGGATTAATCCTTCGTATTAAATTTCTGTTTAATTAGTTCGTGCATCAAGCTCGTCTGCGGAGAGAGGTAACTTAGTCCCGATGCTTAGACCGGCGTTTCAACTCCCCTGACGTAACTCCCCCCCTCCCGTGTTACGTATCCCCTCCCCGCTAGCCGGAATCGCGGACATTTTAACGAGGCTTTTCATCTACCTGTCACTGGCAAAGCCTGGTACAGGCCTTTTCCGAAAACCGACCACCTCTATGTTTCTCTCGCCGGGAACTCGCTTTGTAATTACGATTCTCCACCGTTTTCGAGAGAGAGAGAGAGTTGAAAGACCCACCCTAGGAGGACTTTGCTAGAGAACGCTAATTATTATCGGTTCGACGATTCATTTCAATGGAGTTCATTAGCAGCTGTTGGACACCGAGAAAGAAGGAAAAGGGAGAAGGAAAGAGAGAGAAAAAACCCGAAAAACCACGATTTCTCTTCATATTTTCGCGAGCGAGAGTCTCGAGTAAACAGGGATTCTAATTCTCCATCAATTTCTCTCACGCGCCATTTCTCACCTGAAATGGGACGGTGATGGAAACCATTTTCCAAGGGGAAAAAACGGAAAAGAAGGGGAAACAAGATATCTAGATAGTTCTCCCCTTGAGAGGGGAGAGAGCAACATTGACGAAAATTCGTCTTGTCGCCTCTTGCCTTGTCTTACTTTCATCCCCCTCTCGTTCGTCGCGATAAGCTCGTACGAGTGGCGAGCCAAAGTCAAGTCTCTCCAGCTTTCGAGTGTCGCGCGAAGAGGAGAAGGGAGGGGAACGCGGATCCCCTGTAGCTGATGAGACTACGAGAAATTATATTTTTATTTGTTCCGTATCGATTACTGGTATCCGCATATTAAACATTTATCCAATATCGACGTAATGCTCTCGATAATTTAATATTGCCGTTTTATTAACGGCGAGTCAATATCTGCTTGTAGTTTGATTTTACGATATTGTTTCGTGTCTTTTTCTTTCTCCTCTCTTATATTTATATTACACAGCGTCGAAGTAGAAAGAAAAAAAAATTGAAAAATGATTCCTGCAAAGTCAACTTCCCGCTGCGATAAATATTATCGCAGCGTAATCGATCGCGAAAACACGCGAAAACAAATGTATCAATCTTCCGCGTGTTCATCTTCCTTCGCCAATCGATCAACCATTTTGTTCCGTCGAATAATTAAATAACGGCGTTCGCGCATACACACACACACACACACACACACACACACACACACACACACACACAGACACATACATACAGGCTGGTAATGATTTTTGATGCTTGCCAGACTAGATGCTCCCGCCGTCGAATGGTCACAATTTATCGGCCGCGCAATTTGTTTCACGATCGGTCGAGCCTATATATCGATTCACCGAATGGTGCGGTTGTTTTCAGTGGCTTAACGCCAAAAACCTAATCACGTAGATACGCTGTGCCAATAAAATAATCCTCCGATTTTTTAAAAAAATCGAATTAATTTTTGGATCTTTTCAACCCCCTCTTCCGATTCTCGATTGTTCCGAGAATTTTGGCCAATGTTTTGGATTCAGGGTAAGGAATACTCTCGAGTCTACTAAGAACGTAGATACGCCGTGCCAATAAAATAATCCTCCCGATTTTTGAAAAATATCGAATTAATTTTTGGATCTTTTCAACCCTCTTCCGATTCTCGATTGTTCCGAGAATTTTGGCCAACGCTTTGGATCGTCAATAAAATAATCCTCCCGATTTTTGAAAAAAACACTACTCGAACTTGAGCGAATTAATTTTTGGATCTTTTCAACCTCCTCTTCCGATTGTTCTGAGAATTTTGGCCAACGCTTTGGATCAGAGTAACACTCTCGAGTAATCTACTAATCGTAGATACGCCGTACGAATAAAATAACCCTCTCGATTTTTGAAAAAAATCGAATTAATTTTTGGATCCTTTCAACCCCCTCTCCCGATTCTCGATTGTTCCGAGAATGTTGGCCAACGCTTTGGATCGGGGTAAGAAACACTCTCGAGTAATCTACTAATCACGTAGATACGTTGTGCCAATAAAATAATTCTCCCGATTTTTGAAAAAAACACTACTCGAGCGAATTAATTTTTGGATCTTTTCAACCCCCTCTCCCAATTCTCGATTGTTCCGAGAATGTTGGCCAACGCTTTGGATCGCCAATAAAATAATCCTCCCGATTTTTTAAAAAAATCGAATTAATTTTTGGATATTTTCAACTCCTTTTCCGATTTTCGATTGTTCCGAGAATGTTGGCCAACGCTTTGGATCGTCAATAAAATAATCTTCCCGATTTTTTAAAAAAATCGAATTAATTTTTTTGGATCTTTTCAACTCCTTTTCCGATTTTCGATTGTTTCGAGAATTTTGGCCAACGCTTTGGATCGCCAATAAAATAATCCTCCCGATTTTTGAAAGAAACCTACTCGAACTCGAGCGAATCAATTCTTGGATCTTTTCAACCCCCTCTCCCGATCATTCCGAGAATTTTGGCCAACGCTTTGGATCCGGGATAAGGAACACTCTCGAATGGAACATTGTAGAATCTTGGCCGTGCACTTCTTATTGTACGCAAGTGGACGGTTGCCAAAGTTTCGATGCATGATCGAAGCAAACAAAAGCTGGGATATTCGAGTGCTGAAAGAAACGCGAGAGAAAGGAAATAGAAGAAAGAAAGAAAAAAAGAAAGAAAGGAAAACTAAGCTCGCGATTCGACTCGATCGGAGCAAAGGGGACGTTAAGTGGTCGGTGAGTGCCGAGCCAAGGGGTGGACGGGCGCGAAAATATTGCACCCCTTCTCCGCGGCAGAAAAATTAACGACCCGCTCTTTATTACGCAGACGTGTTTTCCCCATAAATTACGATTTCAATAAAAGTGGAGGCCGCGTCGAAATCGAGTACCACGGACGCTAATGGCCGCCCCGTCATGGCGACAGGATTATTATTGAAAACGTCCATCCTTTCCCTCGCGAGAGGAGTCTTGGGATCTTGGAATCTCAAGTTTCAGCGAAATACGCATAAACGTCCCAAACCCCGTAATTTACTATTATATTCTCGTAGATGACCATTTTAGAGAAGGGTAGAGGAAGGGAGCGTGAAACTAAACAAGCATCGAGCCAATATTTCACTTTCCTCTTTTCCTTCCTTTCTTTCGCTTTTTGAGAAGGAACACGACAAAAAGAGATAACGTTAATTTCGAAGAAGAAGGGAAAAAATGTAAATGTAGAGGGAAGGTTGGCCTTATTACCTCCTGATAGATAATTTATTCGATATTTCAGGCGAGCCAACGATCCTCCTCCACCGAAGATATCCCTCCCCCTTATTCACCCTCTTTCCCAATCTGCGAGGAGAAAAGCCGCGGAAGGGGAGGGAGTAACGAAGCACTTGAATGAAAGGGATGGGTGGCGTTTTAATAAAATTAGTTAGCAAGTTTAGCCAATAAGGTGGCGATGAACGATGCGGTTGCCTATAGGTCGTGTTTGCTCTGCGCCGATGGTGATAATATTGCGGGAACGGGGTTGGAAACGTGTTGTTGGCTGAAAATACGGGGCTACTCGAGCGCTGCCAAGTTTCCTGATTAAACCTGTTAATTTGTAATTAAACGGATCCCCACACCAAGACGCAGCCATCCTCGGAATCCACGATGGACGACAACTTTCGACCAACGATAATATTTACGAACCCCCCAATCTTCCTCCTGCACCCCCATCGGATATATATTGGAGGTCCACGAACCAATGATCATTTCCTTCCTACGTATCTAGGTCTCTGGTTATTCGAGTGGGGGAGAGACAGGTATTATCGCCACTCTGAGTGGAAATGTGTAATCAGAGAACGAGAGTTTACGTTTATACGTCCGGCAAGTATTCCGGATTGAAAAGCGACGCGCAAGATTCTTGAGAAACTGTTCCATTCCACGAACGGTTGAATTATCGATGCGAGGGAACCGATTCTCGTCGAGATGTTTAAGAGAAATAGTTGGAAAGAGGTTTTCTCGATTGGAAGAAAAAGAGAAAGAAAGAAAGTTGGATCGAGAGATAATTCAAAGAGGAGGAAGGCTTAATCACTCGTAACGAAGATGGATAGAGAGGATACCTCTCCCTTCCCTCTCTCGAAGCGTCATATTCTTAGGCCTCCCTCGCCAGAGGAATCGGGCAAACAAGCGGTGGGTGAACGATACATCACCGAGCCAGATTTAAAGCCGGACTGGCACGAACACGTGAAATACGTATGCGATGGGAAAAATGTATAAAGAGAGAGAGAGAGAGAGATAGGTCGCATAGGAAACGTGCCACGCGTGCAAAATAGGATCCCGTGACAAAACGGCTACGATCCTTTCACGACGATCCACGAAACAGAGAGAGAGGCGATCCTTCAAAAGGGGTAGCGACTCGTAGTCGCCCGCGAAAATCCTGGCGCATTGATTACGTCACCCAAGGGATTCTGAATAATCGGCCCGACGCCCGGGAAAACGTCAACTATTTTTCACGAATTTGCATGCTGGAGGATCGAATAATGGAAGAAAAAAGAAAAGACTCGTGATGGGGATTAATAATATTGAAAATTGTATTCCCTTTCGAGTACGTACGCGCGCATGGAATACCACTTTGTATTCTAAACAGAGGGGGTCCAAGAGGTGGGAGGATGTGGAGGAAAATCGATAATCGGTTCCGTTTAGACTCAACCTTTTCGCGTGGGAAACGACTGCCCGCCGCGCGGAATAATTCACCCGAAATTCTCCGTCGAATCGATCCCTCTCTCTTTCTCCTTTTCCCGAGAGTTTGCGACGTTTCCTTTTTTACCAATGAAACTGGTAATTGCAGCAATTATGTAGTTTCCACTCCGGTCGAGATTACAAGGCACGCGAGCTTCGAGCTTCGATAATGATATCGCGATTGTACATCTTAAATTTCGATCGAAAAGAAATGGACGAGACTCTTCTAAATTGTTATATCATCCTTACGAATGGAGGAGGAGCGAAAAAAATAGAGAGAAGGAGAGGGAGAGAAATCCGGTACGAGCTTGTAAAATATTCGAAGCCGGTTGGAGAAGGCGCGCACAGTGTCGGGACAAAAGAGGTGGGGGCGAGGGTACTCGGAGAGCGCTCTCACGCGAGACAACAAGGTTGACGGAAGGC
>NW_006263330.1:75161-75451 GCF_000469605.1 Apis dorsata | reverse complement strand
AGAGATTAACGAGTACAAGGGATAATTGCCGGGACACGCAAAACGGCGAGCCACTCGAGTCGATCTTGAGAATGTGAGAAAGAGGAGAAAGAGAGGGAGGGAGGGAGGCGAGAGATACTCGTGCGAGAGAGAGAGAGAGAGAGAGAGGGACTATTATGAGAAGAAGAAAAGGTGGTGGGCGAAATAGAAAGGTCGTTACGCCGTTGCACGAAGAAGCGATGACAATACGTCGACTTTAAAATTTCTCTTCCTAAGAGAAATTCTTAATGGAGGGGGTAGTGGAAACACGG
>NW_006263330.1:71958-75139 GCF_000469605.1 Apis dorsata | reverse complement strand
AGCTTGGGATTCGTCTATCCGTCCATCCATACGTACGTACGTACGAGCCGAGTCTATGTTTTGTAAAATTCAAGAAGTTCTCGGCGGAAGGGAGGATGGGAAATGAAAAGCGAGGACGGAGATTCTTTAGCCGGTCGTGTGTGCGCCCGCGTCTGGGGGAAAGGGAAAAAAGAAGAAAGAGAGAGAGAGAGAGAGTAAAAAAGGAAAAAATTTTTCTGCCCAAGTGTCTCTTTAAATCCAACGTTAATTACGCGGAGAGCGATTCTTTCTTTCCTTTTCCTTTAAACGCGTCGTCGTCGCGGTTTAAGAGAAAGTGTGAATCATCCCATCTCCCCCCTCCCCTCCATAAATTCATTAATTACGATTAGTTTCGCCGAGCCTTCCTTCTAATTTTTTTCCCCCAATTTTCATTTGCTTCGAGAAATGCAAATGGCTCGCATCCTATATCCCACGATACACGGTACAGAAGCCTCGTATTTCACCGTTAACCGGGAACAGATGGTCATCCTTATGGAGAATGGACTCGTGTTCCTCGATGAGACGCTTGTTCTGTTCCCCCTCCATATATAATCCCTCCTCCGATATTTAACCGATCACGTAATAACGTCTCTTCGAACACGTTTCGTTTCTTCCGTGTACATCCATCTACGGAAGAATCGAAGCAGAGAGAAGGATTGGAGAGGTTCGAATCGAGTTTAACCATTCGCTTTGGGACAGGCCTGTTAGAGAGGGACAATGCGTGTAAACAGGGCAGGCCGAATACCGGAGCGCGGCTAGTAAATAGATGCTGTAACGAGAGAGAGAGAGAGAGGTCCTGGTAGCGCGCGATAAGTGTAGTTGGATCGGATGCGCGCGAACAAACGCTCGGTGCATAAGTAGACGCTGTTCTACAGGGACATGCGCGCGCATTCTCTCGCTCGGTGTATACGTGGCAACGCTTCGCTAGGGGAGAATAGCGATCGTGGTCCTCGAGCTGTAAATCAGGGATTTTGGACGCTACGCGCGGCTATTACTACTCGTGTCCCCTTTACTTCGATATTCCCTCGATTCGCGTTCATTTACGTTGGAAACGGCGATTTTATCGTCGATAAAATTCCTTTCCGAGCGAAGAATTCGTGGAGGAGCGAAACGACGCTTCGCACGGAGCAATTAAAAATGCAAAGGTCGCTTAATTCCAACCGCGGCGGGAATTGCGGTTATTATTCGCGAGTGGGCTGTTTCTCTTTTACCAACTCTCCGTAAATAAGCTCGCGCATGGAGAAATAGGTAAACTTTGGTAGCGTACGAAAAACAAGCCCCATATTCGAACGAATATTTCCCGCGCAAGTATATCGAAATCTAGTACACATGGGTACTAAAAAGTGGCCATTTCATTGTCAATTATTCGAGGGGAAACGATCCAGGTTAATTTAAGAGCGACTCGAAACCTTTAATTGGACGGCGGCAAATAAATAAGAAGGTCGAAACCTTTCGCTTTTTCTCTTTTTTATTCCCGTTTACTTTACTTTTCAACGCGGGGAAAGAGATCCCCCCCCCCCTCTCCAAGGGGGAAAGAGCGAATCCGGCCGTTTCAATTTCCACGAGTTCGCCTGAACAAATATTCTTAGATAAAGCCAAGCCGTGGCTGAATGCCTAATGGCATCCGAATTCACGCGGCCGAAATCAGCCGGCTTGGATCCAATATTTCGATCATCCGTAACCGACGCGTGAAATAACACCGATTGCCGCCAGTCTTCAACCCCTCCTCGACTTTGATCTTCCGGAAATAAAACGGGGGAAGAGCATCGAAAATTTTTCTTCTTGCCAGGATTTTCACTTGGATAGAGTTAGTAGATCGGATAAGGAATAATTCTCGAATTCTGTGCGATTTCGAAACACCGCGTTATAAACACCTCTCGAGGTGACCCTTAGATCGACGCGTTTCGAAAATCTTTCGAAAAAACGGACAGTCCATCCGCGTACGAGGATCTTCTGTTTCGGCTTTTAGCCTAACGAACGTTACCTCTGGGAAATTTCTCTATCCCGTTCCTATGGAAGGAGGATCTAATCGAGAGAGTGGAGAGTGTAGGGCGATATAAGAGAAAGGGAGGGAAATTTTACGTAGATCTCGTTCGAAATCGAGAAGAAGGAGAGGAGAGAACGTTAATCTGGGAAAGATTTAGCTATTCGGTACACGGGTAATAAATTGGGACGGTATATCCAGGTATAAGGGATATGATGGACGGTTCGAAGCGAAAAAGGGTTCGGATGTTCCCGGCCCGGTTCGTAAAATTTGTTAACGTTTTAATAAATTTCAAGCGGGGCGAAAAGTTACGGTTTGCGTTTATCGATCGGCGGAAACTTCATCTGTGCATTCACTCCCTCTCTCTCTCTCTCTCTCTCTCTGTAAGACTAGGCTCGCATATAAAACAGGTGATTTATCTTTATCCCGGTTTTCTAACGAGTTGCTCGATCTCATCTCCACCGTAGAGACGCCGGGATGGCGAAACTTTCGAGGGAAACTCTCACACTCTACTTATTTATCGATTATTATTTCCCACCAGGTACGCGTGAGATAATTCCGAATTGGAGAAGAAATCGGAGGAAAAAAAAATTTTTCTCGATTAAAGTCAAGATAAATATTTTCCATCGAAGGGAGGAGGAGGAGGAGGAGGAGGAGGAGGAGGACGTTCGACCCGGTCATCTCGTAATAAAGCCGGTAGATTCTCAGGGCCCATTGTGACGAAACGTCTTTGCGGAATTCGCGCTCCTTTTCAAACTTCCCTCAAAGGGGATGCCTTTCACGAACGAGGCGTATTAATTTTGTCGCGACTCTGCGAGGTCCAAGGGAAGGGGAAGGAGGGAGAGACTCGCAGTTGGAGAAAAGGGAAACGAGATCACCGGCGGAGATTATTATTCGCGAAAGAAAGGGGAACCCTTCTCCTCTCGTCCCTCTTTCATCGGAACGGTAATTTTTATCCTTTCTGCAACCGGTACGCTATATCTTCGACGCTATCTTCGAAAACTATTCAACGTGGCGAACAAAAGGACTCTTCCTCTTCCTTATCCGCCATTTTCACGTGTCTGACAAATATATACAGTGTACATCGCCGCGGTGATCACAATTGCCCTTACCCAAGAATCACCAAGATTTCTTCGGGATATATATTTTTTTTTATTTGTAAGTTATATTAAATAATTA
>NW_006263330.1:65422-71278 GCF_000469605.1 Apis dorsata | reverse complement strand
AATTTGGTTATTTATATTTTACTTGTAAGTTATATTAAATAATTGGACTTATCTGTTAATTTGATTATTTACATTTTACTTGTAAGTTATATTAAATAATTGGCCTTAATCTTATCTGTTATTATATATAGCGCGGAATTAAGAAGGGTGGAAGCTTTTTCTTCACGACGAGAAGAAAAAGTCGCCTTACTTTCTCGCGATGGATAGAAAAATTCTGATCTCTCATCGAAACGAATCCTATCCACGCGTTCGTTCCGATTCCGGATAGGAATATAGCAGGAAGAGGAGGAAGAAAAGAAGAAGGTTGAATTCAGGCTGGCTTTTTCTAATCGTATCGAAGCGGCGGTCGATCGCGGCTTAATCCGCGATTAAACTTCGCTTCAGGCGCCATTAAGCCGGAACCAAAGGACACCGGAATCCGGCATTGGGGATATCGGCGATCGATCCCCCTCCACTCTTCGATCCACGTCCTCGCTCGAAGCGCGGGCTTTGCCTCCTCTAAACGCACGAATCTGGCCTTGATACCGGCCTCGATATCTCGAGGCCGATCCCGTGGATTAGACGGAAGGATCTGCGAAGAGAATCTGCTCTCTCCAGGAGAAATTTTATTTTCCATCGAAAATCTCTCCCCCTCCTTCTTCCTTCTTCTTTCGTTCGCAGCAGAGTGCTACGCGTGATGCATCTTGTGGAGCTGACTGTATCAGTGTGGATGATCGACGGTTGGGGCGTAATTACAAACTATCTATCTATTATCCTGTGGTCGTTAGACGAGCGCTAATTAGACTCCTCTTTTCCACGAGGAAAATCCCTTCAATTGGGAGGAGCACGATAATAACAATCGCGGCCAATCTGACAACTCGAAGAGAGATTATCTCGAATTGGAGACGCGAATTCGATTAAAAAGAATCTTTTCAGAAGATCAAACATGGTGCTTTTAGTAATTCAACGAAGGAATTGTTCTTTTCTCCCCGTTTCAATACCGTTGCGCAGCCAAGCCTCGACGCTTGGGAATCGACTTCCCAAGTTTCATCAGGGGCGAGGAAACTGGGCCAACTTGATTCGAAGCTTCGAGGATTAAAGCGGGTTCTCGATAAACGATTGCATCGAGCAGAAGGGTTAACCCGTTCTAACCTCCCCTTACGGAGAAGCGGAGCACGTACAACGAGGGCCAGATTTTTTACGACGTGCGCGCCGCCATTTCAACCCCGTAATTTCCATGAAAAATAGTGGGGGGGGGGAGGCGAGGGGTGAAGGGACGTGAGACTTTCCTCTCCCCCGTTTCGCGCTCGCCCCGCGAATAAAAAGCGGGGAAATGGGTGGTGGTTTACTTTAATACGCGAGATATACACACTAGGGGCTCCCTATCGACCAACGGGGTCGAAACGAGATTGGCGCGACGAGACGCGTTTGTAAGCGGTTTCAGCGTACGACGTTCAGCTACGATGAAATTCTAGGATGAAACACGAGGGAGGTTCATATTCAGCACCGGTCGAGTTGGTTTACGGGCTCGTCGACGCATTAATTCGTTTCCCCGATACGGGATTTCCAACCGAGTGAAAACCGAGGAATACCGCGGAGGAAAGAGAGTCTCTGATTGGTTAATGCGGAAGGAAACGCCTATTTTCGCGCGTATTCTTTGTTTCCTTCTTTGTGTCGTAGAATCCGGAGAATTGTAATAAAAATCTCTCTTAATATGCGTGTATACGATTTGCGAATAGTTTCATTTGTGAATAGCAATATTCGAGTATATAAATAGGATATTTTATATATAGTTTCAAAAATTCTTCGATCTTAGAGTGATTATCTTAACGTAATAATTTTTACGATTTTGAATAAATTATAATTTTTTTACTACTTCTGCAGTGGTATCAGGATTGTATCTCCTATGCTTTTTTGTTTTCAGTATTCGTTATACACAATTCGAAACCTCGATATTATCGACATTATACATCATGCAATCGAGAGAATTCTAATAAAAATCTCTCGTAATATGAGAGTTTAATTTATGAATAGTAATTTTGTATTCGAGTATACGAATAAAATATTTTATAGATAGTTTCAAAATATTTTGGTCTTTTTCTAGTATTTCTGCAATGTGTGATATCAAGATCCTAATCCTGTACGCATTTTTGTTTCCAATATTCACTGCGTAATCGAAAGAATTCTAATAAAAATCTCTCGTAATATGATTACGATAGTTTAATATATGAATAATAATTTCGTATTCGATTATACGAATAAAATATTTTATAGATAATTTGAAAAATTCTTCGATCTTAGAATTATCTTAACGTAATAATTTTTACGATTTTGAATAAATTATAATTTTTCTACTACTTTTGCAGTGCGTGGCATCAGGATCCTAATTCTTTATGTTTTTTTTTTTCCAATATTCACTGCGTAATCGAGAGAATTCTAATAAAAATCTCTAGTAATATGATTACGATAGTTTAATATATGAATAATAATTTCGTATTCGAGTATAAGATATTTTACATATAGTTTCAAAATATTTTTGATGATTATCTTCTTTTTCTATCTTCTATTTTTCTACCACTTTTGCAGTGCGTGGTATCAGGATCCTAATTCCTCATGTTTTTTTGTTTCCAATATTCACTGCGTAATCGAAAGAATTCTAATAAAAATCTCTCGTAATATGATTACGATACTTTACTTTACGAATAATAATTTTGCATTCGAGTATATAAATAAGATATTTTATATATAGTTTCAAAAATTCTTCGATCTTAGAATGATTATTTTAACGTATTTTGAATAAATTATAATTTTTCTACTACTTTTGCAGTGCGTGGTATCAGGATTGTATCCTAATCTCCTATGCTTTTTTGTTTGTGAATATTCGTTATACACAATTCGAAACCTCGATACATCATACAATCGAGAGAATTCTAATAAAAATCTCTCGTAATATGATTACGATAATATATGAATAATAATTTCGTATTCGAGTATAAGATATTTTATATATAGTTTCAAAATATTTTTGATGATTATCTTCTTTTTCTATCTTCTATTTTTCTACCACTTTTGCAGTGCGTGGTATCAGGATCCTAATCCCCTATGCTTTTTTGTTTCCAATATTCGCCACATATACACAATTCGAAATTCGACGATCCCTAACTGAACCTCGATCCTAGAATCTAGAGAATTTTAATAAAAATCTCTCGTAATATACTAATTTAGTTTAATTTATGAATATAAATTTCGTATTCGAATAAGCTACACATACCACAGACACAGCTTTCAGTACTAAATTCAAATTGTCAACGAAGAAAGTTCTCTGTGCCATCTGCGACATTTTCTCGTTCAATTGGTTAATATTTCACCTTCCTATAATAATTATCCTAACGCATAACTTATAAAAATGAGAATAACATTTACAATTTTGAACTATATTCAAAAACTCTTCCATAAACCCTTTCCATAACAACAAAGCGTCTGAAGTGGGGACAGGCGAAGGACCTCCGTTGGTCCCTGGAGATTTCTTTCCACCGACAATGATGAACTCGAGTACCTCGCCCCATCCCAGCGCGAATTTTCCCTTCGATTAGATATCTAAAATATAAATCCGAAAGATCCTCTTTCCTTTCTTTTTTACTTTTCCATCGCTTTTTTTTTATTTTCTTTTTTATTTATCGCTCCTCTACGAGAATAAAATTTATCGAAACGCGATCAGTCCATCTCCCTTCACTCCCGGGCCGGGAGATAAAGTGGAAAAGCTGTTTTCGCGCCGGTGTTTTCCATTGGTCGAAACGAAACTACCACGCTTTACATCGTAAATAGATTATGCGCATAAACCGTGGCGCGTGTATACGCACACCCCCCCCCCTCCGCCCACCCCCTGGTCCGTATTTTTGCGAGCAATTATCCCGCTATTTGATTTCACGCCAACGTTCACGGCAGGGAAACGGGCGCAATGTAGCGTCAAATATTGCCGGGTCGCGTTACCGGTGACAAAACGCTTTCACCCCCTGCGGCGCGTAAAAAAGTTGTAACGGCTCGGGTAAAGCTCGGGCTAGGGGAAAATCAAACGAATTGGGTGGCGTTACGTGCCGTTACGTTCCGTTGCTGCGCTTCAATCCCTTGCGACGGATGATTCGGAAGAAACGGGTCGATGCTTCCGTCGAAAAAATGGAGAAAGATTATTCTCTCCGGTACAGTGAAGAGAAGAAAGTTATATAAACGATGGAGGCAAGGGGTGGGATTAATAATAACGAGGATAATTCTACCTCTCTCTCTCTCTCTCTCCTTCTCGCAATTAAAAAACCTAATAACGAATGGAATCGATAACACTCGAAGGCCAACGAGTTTTCACGGAATTATATCCCCTTACTTTTTCCCACAGTTAGAAATATTAATTCTTTCCGATCGAGGAAACTTCACCCCCTTTCGACCCCCGTCCATTTCCGCCTCGAAGAGAGACCGCCTTCGAGTCGAGCCTCGATTTCCTCGCCATTTCAATTACAAATTAAGTCGTTTCGGGGGGATGAATTTTTAAAAAGCTCCACGAGGAGGGGGGGGTTATTTGAAAGTTTTTGGGGACGTCGAGCGGAAAAGTTTCCAAAGGTGGAGAAAAGGATAGGATATCGCGGGAGTATCGAGTCGCTCTTTTCATGGCGACTTCTCTCTTCGATTGATCGAGTTCGAAATCTCTGGAGCGAAAAAAATATGCGGAATCTAGTTCCTCTAGGAAGGGCGAGCTTGTATATTCAAAGGAATATCCAATGTATCATCCTGCTAACAATACGAGAGAGAGAGGGAGGGAGAGAGAAAGAGTCGAAGAGCGGAGAGTTGAAGAGAGAGAGAGAGAGAGAAGGGAAGGGGAAATGTCGGGGGTAGGCGCGAGAGGAGGCAGCCGTCCGTGTTGCGGGGATGGGTTCCACACCCACCATTTTGTTCGAAAGGTTATTTATTACTTATTGAAGCGGTCTTGTAATTTCCTCGCGTGATATACTACTAGCGGAAAAATAATATCGGCCGCGTATGCATTATGTATCCCTCTCTCTCTCTCTCTCTCTCTCTCTCTCTCGATTCGCACAGCACGATCGTGCTCGATTTCGTTGCCAGTACGCGGCTGCAAACATGGAAACGTCTCCTCGTTTCGAGGCGGAAGTCACGGGACAGTATGCACAGTCGGGGGTTGTATTTAATGCGCTGAATAATGGCCACCTCCGTTCAATTATTCAAGTGGACAAAGTTTGGATTCGGGGTCTTTGAACGAGTTTCTTCCACGGATCGAACGGATTCTCGAATCGAGGGAAATAAGATATATATATATATATATATTATATCGAAGGATCGAGTGTACACGAGTCTGTCGCGACGATCGATAAACGGCGAGGGGAAGGGAAAGACAAAGTGGACGAGAGTATAAAACCGATGAATATTTTATTCTCTATTCGCCAGGATCGCGAGTTTGTACGCGTTTGCGTGGAAACGCCACGTCGAATTCACGTGCACACGCTGTATATTTCGTCGCTCGATTGACAAATTATTTCTCTATTTCTTTCTACATCACGGGAGGGGAAAAAATTTACGGATGATATTTCGATCGAACGAAAGAGTCTTGCTCCAAGACATGCCCTAACTCGTTGCAATCCTGAATCAAAACCGTCGATTTCTCGCCCCCAATTTTTCCTCGCGTCCCCATAAATCTACGTTTAAGCAAATTGGACGATCGAAAATTAAAATCGAGTCGCGCAAGGATGCACTTCGCAGTAGCCATTGCACCTGTGTTTCGGATTGGAGAGCACAGCGTGGATACGTTTCGAGCAGAATTGACCCGGATATAATCCTCCTCGAACCTGCTTCTGCTCCGCGCTTCCGTTCCTCCGA
>NW_006263330.1:57904-65111 GCF_000469605.1 Apis dorsata | reverse complement strand
GGCAGGCTGTTGGCGAAGTGGTAGGGGCGCGAAACGGGTCAGCCGTGAGCGGCGAATACCCGCCACGTCCGACCAAGCCACGTTGCGCCACTTGGAAGCCACGTTGCCACGACACCCAAAATACCTTTCAACTCTCGATCGAGGAGGGAGATTTCGTTGTCTCGAATTTAACTCGATGATTGGAGGAAGGATGATCGGAGAGGAAATGGGTGGGCGTTTGTGGGAAATTGTAATAATGGCGCGACGAGAAAAAAAAGGCGAGTTAAAGCGTAACAAAGTGGCAGAGAAACTGAAGAATAATTTTGAAGGGAGGGGCGCCGCGAAAGCGAACGTTATTAAAACGCAGTCAGTCGGCCGCGCGATGCAACGTAATTAAAAATCTAATTTCATCGCGGCTGAAACTGAGAGGCGAGACGGCGGCCAAAATTATGTCCCTGTAATCTTTTCACGCGCAAATACCTGAATAATTGTCGCCTCCCTATTGCCTCGCCGAATTAATTTCTCTTCTATTACCGATTTCATACCAGATTCCACGTAGAATCTGATATCTTCGACTACGATCAACGTAGGGAAAAAGGGGGAAGAGGGTTGCAAATGGACGGGTTTAGTAGCAGTATTTTTATTCTTTCGAATGTTTCGCTCCAGAGTAGTGGCAAAGAATGCTAAGGTTGAAACCAGGGTGGTTGGTTTGCCATATTCAAAACGAGCAATAGCTCGGAGCCAGCTACCGCTTATTTTATGGGTAACGCGTTTCGCCGTCCCACTTTTATTTTGCTTCCCGATTTACGCTCGCGCAGCGTATTTTCCTCGACTAACGATCCTCCCCTCCTCCCTTCCGATTCGAAATTTTCCCATCGGCTTCGACGTTTCTCCAAACTCCACGAGAGAGATCTCGAACAGTGTTTATACGGAAAAATAATCGACCTGTTTATCGTGCACGGAGTGACGAGAGAAAGGGATTGGATTGGGAATGTCGAGTATCGAAATTTAATTTCACAAGTTGGCTGGCAGCTTCCGTCGAAATTACCGGGACGTTTGGCTTTTAAAGAAGTTTCTGTCCCCCTTGTGTACACACGGGGCAGAACAAGCGTGGTATACGGTATCGTTTCCCCCTTGTTTAAACGGGGCAAATAGCAATGGCAATAATACTCCGTGTCTTGGGCAAGTATCGACCCTCTCTCGAGACCGAGAAAGGAAACTAAGAGACTCGATCGAGCTTTTGATCTCGCTCGTATTCGAATCTTTCAAACCGATATAAACAGCGCGTGAATTTACAATTTTTTCCGCAAGAAAATATTAAAGGAGTTCGATTTCGAGAGGACAATTAAGAAAAAAGAGAGTTGTCAAAGCTCGAAATCGACGTTAATGCAAGTTTACCAGGAAATTGATCGTGGGGCCGATATTAATCCCGAGTGTCGGGGTTTCGAACTGCTGTTTCCCTTAATTGGAATATGAAACGGAGGAGGGATGGAAACGGCGTCCACCGAAAATAATTATTCAAGGACACGGTTCTGGCCCGCCCCATTTGTCAAATCCTCCTCCGATCAACCCTCCTGTCGCCACGCGCGGATTAATAAGCGTGGACGCCCGTGGAATCTCCCGATTGTTCCGAGATTGTTCCAGATTGCGGCTCCAACTTCGACATACCCTCCACTGTCATTGCTTAAAGGCAAACACCCTTCGATCACCCTCTTTGCCTTGAAAAGAAAGGAGATAAAATCACGCGACGAGTTGGAAGGGGTGGAAAACTTGGTGGAATTCTTCAACATTATTCTCACACAACTTTTTCTCGACTTAAAGACGTCGAAACGAAGGGGGGAAAAAGACGCTTAATTAAGGTTTAATTCAGCACTCGCTCCAACCTTCTTTCTCTCCAAGCGACGTTACTCCAATTTTTGTTCCGTTCCGGATACGTCTGCCTGGCCGCGCGCAATATTTCACCGACGGATTTTCGCCAAAGGAGGGTGGAAAGAAAACGGCGGAGGGTAGATGGGACGGCAGAAAGTGGCCGTGGGGTAAAGTCAGCCGGGTCGAGGAAGCGCAAAAAATTGCAGGTGCGATTTTTCCACCGCGATCCAGTTCGCATGTATAAATTTATACCGAGAACTTTCCTCACCGAATCAGCGTGTGGATTTGAATATACATACATATACATATAACGAAAATTTTTCACTTTTTCAGATTCTCGAAAAGGTGGATTCTCTGGAGAACTGATCTCGACTGTTTCGAGATCCTTCGAGGAAGGAGACGAATTCGAGGAACGCATCGATCTATCGGCGGTATCGGCGGTTACCCTTTGCGGGCGAATTAGCTTCGAGCTTCCAGTTTTGCCCGCGTTACTCGGCCAAAGCGAAATTCCACGACTTTAACGCGATGGATGGAACGTTTCGAGAATCCACTCCAAGAGAGAGGAGAGGGCTGTAATCGCCGATTCTCCCCTGAAATTATGGATCGATCCCCTCGATCGATCGATCGCTTCGATGGAAAGATGAAGGAGCGAGTATGCATTCGTTGCCGAAATTTAAATTTTACATCGCACGAAACGGGGCGAGGCTGTTATTATATTTCAGGAGAGGGGTGAGTTTCCATCGAGTAATTTGTTTTACTCGGATATAATTTAGGATATGATAATCCGGAGAGAGGGGGGGCAATGACGTGACAGGCTTTACATATTCATGACGTAGCTTCGTAGAAATCATAGAATTCATCTATCCTTCACGAACCTAGATAAATAAACCAAATCATTATTTGGTTAATTGGAATTGGATGGAAACATGTCTCTTATTATACATAATTTTCCATATAATTTAAGGAGTAAACGAAGAGACAAGGAGGCGAAGAAAGACGTCGATCCTTGGAGCGTAAAAACTTTCATCCTTTCGACGCTCTCTGCATCCGAGCGTCCACTCGTTCCACGATCCTCAACAGGCGATTCCTGTCGCCGTGTTCTCGAAAGGAAAGTTCGATCGAGAAATTTCGTTTCCTTAAGCCGCTGCAATCGGTTGCGAGGTAGTAAGTGGTTTTGGCTGCGAGTAACGAGGAAATTCAAAGGATGGGGGGGGAGAGATGGAGCGAGGGAGCCTCGGGATACCGGGAATAGGTCTATATAGGGTGATCGAGAGGGAGAGAGTTCCAAGTTGAAACGAATCGAAAGCGGTCGGTGGAAAAAAGGGAGAGGAAGATGAAGATGCTGCGCGTGGATGGAATGGGGGAGGGTGAAAGGAGGAAGGAAGAGAGAGAGAGAGCGGAGGGCAACAAAAGAGCGAGCGCCGCCACTCCTCTTTCAAAGTATTTCTATGACGTTGCCGCGTTTCGTGGTTCATTAGTGAAAAAGGGTTTCCCTTTTGTTGGCCGCGATACCATTGCGAAATGCTTCCCCTCCCTCCCCCGCTACGATTCTATATCCACCCCTCTCGGCCATTAGCCGAGTCATTCGAACCGACCACTTTGTTAGACGTTTTTAGCCAAATTTATATCCTCCTGTAAAAATCGTCGCCACTGTCGGATTTCCCGAAATACTTGGAAACTCTCGAATCCTGTAATAAATACAATACGAATAACGAATAAATAAATCCAGTTTAGGGAGAGAAAAGGAAAAAGAAAAATTCGATAGACGTTCCTCTCACTCTCTCTTCCTTTCTTCTTCGTGAAAAGAAGAAAGCAGCAGCAGGTAAACGCGATTTTCGAGAGGGATCGTTCGAACGCGATATGAAAGAGAGATATGAAGGAGAGGGGGTGGCCGGAGACGCAAATGGATGGCGCGTATATTCGGGCCGATGGTTTGTCCGGAGATTCGGTCTTTACAGAGGGGGAGGGAGAAGTCCGAGATCCGAATTCGAGAGTTCGAGAATATCGCGAGGCCTAGGTTTTTTGCAATTAGCAAAATGGCAGACGGGGGAGGATCCGCTGCTGAATGAATGCAGCGCGCACCATTGTGCCTATATCCGCGATAATTCCTCCTCCGATGCCCCCCTGCCCCCCCTCTCTCGAAACGAGGCGAGGCGAGGCGAGGCGAACGAGCGCGGAACACGAGCTCCTTCTAAAAATTTTCCCATTATTATTATTAATCGAAACTTTCGTCCAATTGGATGAGAGGATGGGAAAGACGAATGGCGAACGGAAATGGATTAATCGGGCGGAGAATTACGGGGAATCGATTTGTCGATGAAACCGTGAGATTGCATAGGCAAAATTGTGCAAACGACGCGATCTAATCCGTGCGCAAACGAATCGATGGTATAAATATTTCGCGAGGTGCCGATTATTAACCCGTTCGTACGAGATAAGATCGGGGATGGGGGGGATATCTAAAAATCTGATCTCGTCGATCCTCATTTTCAATATATTCTCTCGAGATTTTTGGAATTTGAATCGGTTCGCAGAAATCGGTTTTCGTCGAATAATGACAGAGAGAAATTGAATTCATCCGGGGTTTATTCGATCGAGAATTTCGCGTGTTTGGAACAACGAGCGCGACGGTTGCCTATTCCCTTGCGACAACACGGCGGCAATTTACGTCGGTTTCGAGAGGGTGGAAATTGGCAATTACTAATGCGTGACCAATCCCACGGACAACTCTTGCCAACAACCGACTCGCGCCGCCGAGCGCCGCAACAATCCGGAGATTGCTCGATCGCGGTAAGCGTTCGTCCGATCAAAACCGAGAGCACTTTTTTCCAAAGTAAACAAACTCGTGTGTATATATGTATATATATATATAGAAGAAAGGGAGACAAAGGGGCGACAAAGCGAGAAGGGGGGCGAAAAGGGTTGTTTGTTCTTTCGACCCACGATTTTATCGCTATAATTTACCGTTTGAATCTTGTCGCGGATGAAATTTGGGTGGAATTTTAATTCTCCTGTCCCGAGATACAATAACCGTTATTATTCCCTATCCGTTTATTTCGAAGAGGAGAAACGTGTTTGCGACCTGGTTGTTATATTCGACCGGGCAGGAGAAGACTTTTATCGTCGAAAAGTTCGAGCGTGCAACGTATTTAAACGGGATCTTTTATTCGGGATCTCGCCGAAATCGAAGTGGCGACAGAGGGAAATGAAAGTCGAGAGCTTGCATGGGAAACGATCTCTCGAACGCGTCGAAGCGCTCGCGACGGCGTCACACAGCTCGACGTTAAAGCCGGCTTTACTTGGAAACCGGGCTTCCTACGTCTACGATGCATATTTATGAATCGTAGTCATCGTCGTCGTCGACCACGTCACTGTCGTTGCGGTGTTAAAAGTACCGCTTTTGCTTTCAGACGAGGAGCGACATCGATTAAACGTCGTATTAATATTTCGTCTGCGAAAACTTGGAAAACGTAAACTCGAAATAGAGTTTCTTTTTTTTAGGCATTCTTCTTAATCTTCCGAATCGACAAAGTTCCGTCCATCGTCCTCTTCCGCGCGATCTTGCAACTTTCGCCGTTCCCGCCGTGTGTACGCGAGGTAAACGTTTGCGAAACGGCAGATTCGCGTAACGCGATTAAGACGGGCAAACGAGGGCTAACTTTTCGCGAAATCTCGTTATTGCTCTCTCTGTCTCTCGTGTAAATCTGGTTCGCCTCATCTTTTCCAAGAAGAACGCCTCCCCTTTTTTCCCTCTCGTTTCCTCAATTATCGTCCATTGTTTCCCGTTTGGAAAAGTTAAATGAAAGTGGACGACGCGTGTTGCGGCGAAACATTTTTTTAATTTTCAATTTGCGTTACGTGACACGCGCTCCCTTCGTGTCTAGGCGAATCGGGGAGAGAGAGAGAGAGAGAGAGGGAGAGAATCGGTCCAATTGCACGGAAACGAGAAGGTCGGCGGGAAGACGAGGAGGGTGAATTTCGCGGAGCGACGATACGGGGAAAGGGTGGCTAAGTAACCAGCGTGTACGCGAAACCGAATTGAATTAGGAACTTTCCGCGGGCACATGCTCGAATTTGCATAAACGCCGCGAACTCACCTCGAGCTACGAGCTCGAATCCGCTCGCGCGCCGTACGTGTCGTCACGCACGTGTGTACACGTGCGCCGGTTAAATCCAACGAAATGGTCCACCTCGTTCGAGAGGTCTAGCTTCTAGCGTGTCCCCGTTCCAGTTCGCGTACGTCGACCAAATTAATTAGCTGCTTTTTGCCCGACCTCGCGCGGAAATTAGTCACTCCCATCTTGTAGCATCCGGCTAACGATAGTTCCCGGCTCAAATGCACGCTCGCCCGTTAATGGAACGCGTGTTCTCTCCGTCGATAAAGACGGGATCGTCTCCATCATTCGGTTAATAAACGAAAGAAGCGAACTCGAGCTCGATTAAAGTCTATTAAAATTGGAAAAACTTTGAATCGGTATAACTCCGAAGATAATGATTTTTTATCGACGGATCAGAGATCGTTGGAAGCGTGGAAATTTGATCTTTAACGTGCTTTTTGATTTATCTCGATACGACTTTCGGTTCCCGAGATATCGTCGTGTAAAGGGAAAAGTATTTTTTTAATCGGTTTAGCTCGCGTCTCGTCTCATCGATCTATCCCAAACTTTGAACAAGTGGCAACGCGATTCCTGGAAGGACGTAGTACGAGTTTAAAAATAATCTAGGTCACTGGGTCGTAATCTTTGTTATTTAAACCCCGCGGAAACTTTGAATCCTTGTATCTCGGGAACCGATAGAGATAATGGAAAGCTCTGCTTTCTCTATTGAATTGTGACATGATAAAATTCTCTGCATTTCCGAAATTTCACTTTAAATAGGTAGAGATTTACACTTTTATAATTCGAGCATAAATAAATAATTCCAGTGAAAATCGGTCCATTCGTCATTTCTCTCTCAATGGCTGTCGTCGATGAATATTTCCCCCATCGTTCTTTCCCAACAAAACGACCACGGTTTCGCCAATCTCGGGGTTTCGCACAATTTTAGACTCTTCCGCGTCACCGTTCGTATTTTCCATCTTCTCCTCTCGTCGCGGCCTTTGATCTCGGCTACGGCCGGGTTCGGGGCCGAAGGTAAGAGCACTCTACGTATTTCTTTCCCTCTTTCCGTCTGTCACGGAATTAAAAAATGTCCCGACGACCGCCGTCTCCTACGAATCCCTCCTCCCCTCGTTAAGATCCTCGAGGTGGCCGGTCCTCGATCCCCCTCCTCTCGTGAATGAATTTCGAGCCGACGCTCGAGCCGCGTAACGCGCGTCCAACCGAAAAATGTTGGGGAGGAGCATTTTCGAGGGAGCAAG
>NW_006263330.1:47746-56930 GCF_000469605.1 Apis dorsata | reverse complement strand
GTTGAAAAAAAAAAAAAAAAAAGAGGGTCGCCCTCGTTTAAATCATTTATCCGTAAATATCAAAAAACCTTGGGGCTTGCAAATTTCTGAATATTTCCCGGTATACGACGTTACATCCGCCTCCGCTTTATAACCCCAGTTGCCCCAGTTTCCCGCCGTTTTCATCGGTTTACCGCGTCTTGCTCATTAAATAAACCTTATTGCAAAAGGTCTCAAAATCCGTTCTCCATTAGGATCGAACAGAGAGAAAGATATAATAAAGAAAAAGCTGCCATCACGATTTCCAAGCGTCGCGAATGCATTTACCGTTTGACGCAAAATTTCCTCGATTCCTTCGCCATTACGATTCACTCGAGGAGTCGACAAGCGTGTAAAAGAGAGAGAAAGAGATAACTAGAAGAGGAAAGAAGAAAAGCTCGTCGCAAAATCTGAGGGCAGATCGACGGACGAGCATCGTCGTCCGTCATGCTGTCCGCTTTTTCACCCTGCGTTCAACGTTTCCTCTCTCTCTCTCTCTCTCTCTCTCTCTCTCTCTCCCCTCCTTTTTTTCACACCCCCGAAACCTCCATCAGAAAGGGGATAGACGACAAGCGCGTGACGGAACAACGTCTATATAACACTTTTATATTGGAATCCATACGAGGCTCGTAAATCTATCGAGTTAGGAAAGGGGGGAGGGGGGGGGAGGTTTCAACGGAGCGAACAACGGCCTCCTGCGAGGCAAGTTTCGCAGCGTGAAAATCGTCGAGAAATCATCGCCCCCCCTTTGTCCCCTTTTTTCCCCGTATTTTGATATCGAACGCAGGGTTTCGCGGTTCGAAACCCCCTCGAGAAATCGTTGAACCGTGACCGACCGCCCGTAATTTATAACTGCGACGCCTCGACGAGACGAGCGCAGTTTTTCAATCGCTTCGTTGAAAGGAAAAAAAAAAAGAAAAAAGAGACAATCGTGTGTTGCCACGACCTCTCGACCGATTCGAATAAACCCGCTGCGCGTTAATTGGAGAGAAATGCGCTTTGGATCGCAGTTACGAGTTAATGATAATGATAGAATTAATTTTCGAGGGGAAAGGAGGGAATGGAAATCGAAGAGGGTTTCGGAGAGAGTCGATTATAGCGCTCGTAGCAACCAGACGAAAGGGGGGAGGAACGGAAAGAAAGAAGAAAGGCGAGCGCAATCATGCCTCTCTCGTCGACTCTTCTTATACTTTTCTACGATGACGACCTTAAAGGGGAGTAGAGGAAAGAAAGAGAGGGGGGAAAAAAGAAGTAAGGAAGCGAGACCGGCTCTCGAGGTTGGCCGTTCCAGGGCGGCGCGACGATTTCCTGGATGATTATTCTCTCGGTTTTTCGCGAAGGGTACCTATTACGGGGCGGCTGTGTGAAACGGTTGAAAAGAGGCCTTCCTCGGCGGGGTTAAGATCAAAGGAAGTGGCTGCAAGGGAGACTGTTACCGGTACAGGAGAGATCCGTTCACGCTGAACGAGGGGAAGGGGTGGTCAGAAGAGGGGGAAAAAAGGCAGCGCGCAACTCTCCACGCGAGTGCCTATTGCCTAAACAAGCCACGAAAGGGGATCCACCACGAGAGGAAATCCGATTAGGCTCTGCCCACTGGCTCGTCCTAACCGGGTGACACGCTTCGAGACGTCTCCAAGGACGTGGTCCCTTCCTTCGTCCCCTCCTAATCGGGGTAAGGAAGAACCTCCTTCTTCGAAATCCTCCCTCCCTTTGTATATTCCACGTGGTCGGTCGAATCCCTTTAGGCCAGGTCGATTAAAATGTAGCAGCCCCTTGTACATACCACCCTATTTGTCTTACGTCTTCTTTCGAGAAAGAAACGAGACACATCCGCGGAAAGATCGATTTCCCTTACGGGCTTTCGAGTCAGTTTTAACGAGACGTCAACCATATACATATATATATATACGTGCAGCGTATCGATGCATACGTGTTTGAAAGGAGTCTCGCTTTGACGAGGTGGAGGAAGGTTCGTCGAAGACGAGCCGTTGAAAAGAAACTCGTCCCGGCGAAATCCTTTAACTCTTGAACGGAGAGGGTGGGTTGGGCAGGAAAAGGGAGGAAAGTGGATCGAAGACCCTTTGCAGCCTCGTTTCCGGTTACCGAGAGCGAATGCAGGCATCGAAAGCGGCTGGGGGAACTCTTTCTTTCGCCCCCCCCCCTTCAAGGGGCGCCCCTTAAAACGCTCGTCGGCCGGGGGAAAACTGGAAAGGGTTACGTTTACTCTTGCCTCGAGATCGGAATCTCGTTTCATCGATCGATCTCTCTCTCTCTCTCTCTCTCTTCCAGAGTGAGCAAAGAAATGTCCCTCGTCGTCCGGGTTTGTCGGTATTGTTTGCCGAAGAGGATCGACGTTATCGCGTATACGAATAAAGAAAAGAAGGGAAGAAAGAGAGAGTAATCTCGAAGTTGGAAGAGGAAAGTTTGCACTGGAAGGCCTCCCCAACACATTTTGCGTTGCGTAAAATTCGACGAGAGGGCCGTTTACTCGGTAAATTTCTCGAAATAACTGCCCTCGAGAGCCGCCGAATTCTTCCATCTCCCCCAAGCTACTTCTTCCCCGAAAGGGAAGACCGTCCCGGTGGCTTTCTTACGTGGTGTATTATATCGCGGATAGACAAGAGCTTAAAATATCGGCGGAAAAGGGACGAGAGCCTTCTTCTGGCAATAAAACTGGAAGAAGAAGCGTATCGCGGAAATATCGTGGAAAATAATTATCGGCGATCCGATGCACCGGTCCCCATCGTTCGAAGAGAATTTCCACCGGTGGAGGATAAGTGGTGAAAAGTGGTGGAACGACGATAATCGACATTCCATTCCTTCTCTCTCTCTCTCTCTTCCTCGCGTTCGGTTATTCTGTGTCGGTCATATTCGACAGAGTCCCCGATAAGGGTAAATGCGGTTAAGCGTCCCCTCGTTTGTAATCGCAGTATTCCGATTTTTCTGTCTCGATTATTAAAGCTGATCGAACATCTAGTGGCCAGAATTTTCTAAATTCTTCTCCTCTCGACATTAATTCTCCTTTGCAGGCCTGTTTCGATCGAACCGGCGTCCGGTTTTCTTGCAGCTAAAACTTTTGTATTTTAATAAATCTCTATTGTTGTTTCGCATGATATTTTATTTGTTCACCATTTTATTAATAAGTTCAGTAAGAAGTAGTTTGAAATTTTAGTTTGGAATCTTCTCTATTCACTATCTATTATTTTCCTTCTTGTACCTCTTATTTCTATCCTTAATTTCTTTACGAATAAAAGTAATTTTGTTCAATAACGAAAAATCAAACTCCCCTTTGAACTAATTTCATTACCTTACAAATCTCAAAAACTTAAATAATATTTCTATTCTATTATTGTCCAACTTAAGATAAAAAATCCGGCCATTCAACAACATATTATTCTACACCTAGTAAGATTATACGATCTTCCAAAGAAATCAAACATAAATAAATATTTTCTCCTCGATCGGTAACCAAGAGTGAGAGCGCAAAGGATTAAATCAATAACTCAACAAAAATCAAATTCCCCTTCGAACTAATTTCATTACCTTACAAATCTCAAAAACTTTGAAAATAATATTTCTATTCTATTATTAGAACTTAAGATAAAAAATCCGGCCATTCAACAACATATTATTCTACGTAAGATTATACGATCTTCCAAAAAAATCAAGCATGAATAAATATTGTCGCCTCGATCGGTAACCAAGAGTGAGAGCGCAAAGGATTCAATAAGGAAATCTCAAAAACTTTGAAAATAATATTTCTATTCTATTATTAGAATTTAAGATAAAAAATCCAGCCATTCAACAACGTATTATTCTACGTAAGATTATACGATCTTCCAAAAAAATCAAGCATGAATAAATATTGTCGCCTCGATCGGTAACCAAGAGTGAGAGCGCAAAGGATTCAATAAGGAAATCTCAAAAACTTTGAAAATAATATTTCAATTCTATTATTAGAACTTAAGATAAAAAATCCGGCCATTCAACAACATATTATTCTATATTCTCGTAAGATTATACGAGCTTTCAAAAAAATCAAACATAAATATTGTCGCCTCGATCGGTAACCAAGAGTGAGAGCGCAAAGGATTAGAGAGAGAGAGAGAGAGAGAAAGTACGGTAGTAATTTCGAATCAGAATGACACGAGGCGGAGGCAGATTTCCTCGAACGGACATATTTTAATCGGAGGGAATAATCGTGCCTCTGTTAAACCGTAACTCCCTGTACCGCTCGTACATTTATGCCGAAGGCGTTTATCGCGAGCACGCCGCCGCCGTATATCTTCGTGACGCACTCGAAGCCGTAGTCGTGTCCTCTGCTGCACCCACGGCACAGATACATCCCACGGACTCGTTTAATTTCGTTCACATCGCGCCGTTTATTTTTGCCGCCGTTGTCGTCTCGCCCCTTTTCCCTCCCACCACCACGGTGGTGGGCCTTGGCCGCTGGAAAATCTAACCAAGGGAAGAATGGCACCTCTTCTCGCACCTGCATCTCCGCCAATGCGGAGATCCATAACTCCTCGGTCGAGGGCAATTCGCCCGATTCCCTGAATACGTAATTGCCTCTTCCTCTTCTGCCTTCACCGCACGTTTTCCTCCCGTCGTCGCCCATCTTATTGCATCCCCCCACCCCCCCTGTCCGACATCCTTCCCAGGGGAGGAAGAGATATCTTTTCAGACGTGAGAATATATACATATGTATAGTTATATATAGTTTCGAATCTCGTCGAATAATCGTCACATTTCGATTTCATCGTCGAGTATATTTATATAACTGTTTTATTTTCAGGAGATGTATGCTATTCTTCGAACAATTTCCCTCGAATCGACGTAGTCAAGAGCATAATTGTCGAGAGATACTTCTCTGGGAGGAGAAAGGTTTGCCCTTTGAGGCAAAGGGCGAGAGCGGATATATCGGGTTACGGCCGCGTAAAGATCAGGATTTCACGGGGGAATCAACCTTCTCGGCGAAAGAATCGGAAAGAGAATAGGGTTTCTCGTATGCAATCTTTTATTCTTATATATATATATATATGTATGTGTATATACATATCGATCGGTCCTGTGGAACAACCTGTTGGCCGTGCAAATATTTTCGTTCAAATATGTTATTTACGTTGGCGGTCGCGCGTCCCTGTGCGCGCACACGCGGAGGATGTTTGAACTCGGAAGGCGATACTCGGAGACGCGATTCACAAACATCGAGTTAAACCGATCTCTCCATTTCGAGAGATTTTTTTCGGACAGGATTAACGAACAATAAAACTCCTTCCCCTCACGTTCATGGTTTACAATCATCCTGCCAATTTTTCAACGATGATGCAGCCGTGAAAAAAAAAAATTCCTTGCGAAACGAAGAGTCGAATTTGAACGTCGGTTGCGGNTGGATAACGCACGAGCGACGGCCACCAGGTGGCAGCCGGCGCGTTGCAAGGGCCGTAAACTTGCCAGCTGAGCGGAGAGAATAAAGAGAGCCCCCGCGTGGGAATCGTTCGTTATTAGCCGGCCTGCAATAAGTTTCCCTTATTGCCGCGTAAACGATGCACTCGGTGGCCTCCCCTGCGGCCCACTGCGCGAGAGAGTTTTAAGGTGCGGTATCCCAGGATGGAAATAGACTAAGCCGCGAAAGCTTCTTCTTTGGAGGAAGAAAGAGAGGTGTGCGGATAATATACAGGCGCCATTTTTAAAGTTAAGTATCGCCAAGCAACGCGATTTAAATGGAGATGGACGAGCGGCCATTTTGTGGACTTGCTTTTCTTTAATCCCCTTTTCTTCTCTTCGTTAGAACCACCAGCTCTGCCAGCTATACATTTCTACCTTTCCAACGATTTCCTCGCTTGCGAGGAACGACCACGGATAATCCACCACGGAAACAGGAGCTAACGTTTACCCTTTTCTTAACGTTATTCAAACGCGTTTCCTCCCATCCTTGTCGACAACGATACAATGATAATGGACCGAGACTTTTCCCTCCCTTCCTCTTCAATTTCGATTCCGATCGAGTCGAAAGTACGAAAGTATAAAGCGGTGTGAAGCGTAGCCGGGGTTATATTCGTCATCCAGCCGGTAAATTACAAATGCGCCGTGTGCAGTTCATTGTACGAGTGGATGCGTCTATACACTCCCCCCGCTTTATTACGTAATTTCAGTTGGCAAATTATTACAATTCGTCCCGGCGGTTTGCACTGTTAACGATGTTTGTATTACACGTATAGATAGGCGCGCGCGGTGGGGGAAGAGGGGAAGGGGGGGGAGTGTTGGGGGCCGCGCATTGTACGCGCGCGAACGAGAGAGGCAAATAGTCGAATCGATAGAGGGCCGCCTTTGGTATTCAAATCAAACACTTTGCGCGTATCTACATTTATAAACGTCTATTATCATTCGATGGATAATGAATCGCCAATTAATTACCATGCAATCAATGGCCGGACCGGACGAAAGTGCGACCGAGGGGTCGGTTTTCCCCAACCGGGACTGCACACATTTTTCACGAACATTTTTCCATTTTTCGATCCATCTTTTCTCTTTGAGAGAAGAAAATCTGAGAGAGAAATTAGGGACGGTAATAAAGAGTTTATTGTTATCGTTAACGAGAGAGCGAAATTATCCGCGGACGTTGACTCGGGAAAGGAAGAGATTCGCAATCAGGAGGATCTCCGTTTGCGACCGGCCGACCGCACACCACTGTCAACCTGCGTAATTAATCCACGTTTCACCGGCCCGGACACCGAGCTAAGATTTACCGCAGTCCAATTTTACACCTGTCCGTCATTCCAACTCGCGACACCTTTCGCCTAATGAAATTTCTCCGTGATTATCGATACCCACTTTATCCATTACGCCTGATTACCTATATTTGGATATCTATAATAATTCTAAAATCGATCGTTACCTTCCTTCCATCCATGTGGAGAGATTCGTACGAAAATGCTCTTTCGATGTTCGAGAATTTTAGCTTCGATTCTTCGCTCCCCTCTCAATTTTCATCGTTTGTCTTCTTCGTTGAAACCGGTTGAAATTCGGGACGATTTTCAAAGACGTTCTCGTAACGCGTTTCCTTCTTAATCATCGAATCGAGGGAATGAAATTTTGGAAAGGAATCAGTGGAGAGGCTGTCTTCGAAAACGCATTACTCGAATCAATCTACGTCCTTTATTTCGTCAAGCCAATATTTCCGCTCGCTAGAGCCGACATTTTCCAAGGTTATTGCTCGGTGAACCGAGCCAAGTATTGCTCTTGGTGGCCTTTAGAGTCCATAGTCCATATAGCTCTGCCGCATAACTTTTCATTCGAATACTTATTTCCCTTGGACCGTTTTGAAACAACTCAAAAGGTCGCCGTTACAGCCGCGTGACCGATCCGTGATCGTTCGCGAGAAAAACAATTTCGAGTAAAAATCAAAAAAACGGTGAGAAAAACGATCGATATTAATCCGAGAAGCGTTTAATTATTTCCAAGAGAGAGAGAGAGAAATTTCAAAGGGGACGAATTCTTTTTGTAACGCTCGAATTTGTCTGTAAATTCGATTAAAAGAAATTAAAGGAAATTTGGGATAGTCGATCCATCGATCCGGAGGGAGAGAGGAGGAAGTAATCGCGACTCGTTTGCATAAACGTTAATTTCAATATATCCCCTATATTTTCCGCCCTGGATATTTATCAATTCCGTCTGGAAACAGGAATTTGATATCTGATTCGACGCTGTTATTGTTACCTGCACCTGTACCGGCTCGATGTTATTGCAGTTCTGCCATGATTGACGCCGCGAAAAGCCGACGCAATGAAATCACGGAAAAATAATGCTCGAGATACGAGCTACCCATCTACCTACCTACGTGTCGCGTTGTCGCTCCTCTCTCTCTCATATTTTCATCGCATCGTTAACGAACCTGTATTCGATATAATCGTGTCCGTCGTCTTGCGAATTTTTTCGAGAAAGATTGAAATTTTCGAAAAGAATTATTGGAACCACTCGTTTCACTAGTTTCTCCACATTTTTAAACAAAGCGATCGATTAAGATTGCGGATCCTAGATTAGCATCCGCAATTTATTCTGGAATACCTCCTCGTGGCCTTCTGAAAATCTAGAGAATAGGTTTCAGACGATAGCAATGCGGGTCCGGCATCTGCAATTCATTCTGGATTTTTCCCAAGTTCCTTCGGGATTTCGGAAATCTAAAATGAATTTCAGATGGCGGTACGTAAATTCTCTGTGCCAGTCACTTTGGATTCGCTTCTCGACCGATTTTCGAAAGCAAAGAAAATCCCCTCGCCTTCTCCATGATCGATAATTATTACCGACGATTCTCGGATCAATCGCGAAAAATTCAATAATTTTCCTAAACTCTCTCATGAAATAAACATCTTTAGAGCAATTCTTCGATTTACACGCGATAAATTCAAATTGCTTGCACACTCCCTAGACTCGACCGTTAAAACGCTCGATAAAACGCGGTCATTGCTCGTTCGCGCCAACATCCCAAGAGTCTACGTGGATAAAACGTGGTCGAAACGACGCGCGACCGTTCAAAAAATCGTATTGAATAAAACCGATGTAAAACCCCTTAAACGATTGGTTTGCGCGCGCGCGCGAGAGAGAGAGAGAGAGAGAACGGCTCGTGTCGTTATCGTGTCGGTATCGGTACACAATGCGGCCACGGAACGTAACGGCCATCGAGCGCCGTGCCAACGATAACGGCGTTGCCGGCCTTTCGATCCACTGCATCTCTTTGCTTAACCACCACCATCACCATCACTACACGGAACAACGGGTACCGTATGTAGAAGTTTGCAACACTGGACGCGATAAAGCGCGAAACCGGATTCCACGACGACGCGAGATTTCCAAGGTCCATCTCGTGGACGTGAGCACGCGAGTACATCTAAAGGATTGTCGTGCGCGACACCTGGCGTTGGTTGCCTTGGCACAGGAACGCGCTCGTGGCGCTCTCAACGTTGTTAAAATTTATGAATAATGTAGCGGGGTAATGTAGTTTCCTGGTAGTTCGTTCGAAAGTACGGATCGTCTTGACGAAAATTCAGGGGGGGAGGGGGAATACGGAGCGATGTCGGAGATTCGAAGGAGGGAGAAACGTGAAGATGTACGCGAGACGCTGGATGGACTGGAGAGAGCGAAAAAAAGGAATGGAAGGGGGAAAGAA
>NW_006263330.1:44709-47485 GCF_000469605.1 Apis dorsata | reverse complement strand
TATATATATATATATATGTATATACCGTTGGCAAGAGCAAGAGAGAAGAGAAAATACCTTTCGCGCATTGTTAGGAGGATAGGGAACAAGCAGGGGTTTACGCAGTGTCAACGATCTTTCCGCGTTGTTTCGTGGCTCGCTTTCGGGAACAAGCAACGTGCTAAAACGTTTTACGACTCCCCCCCTCTCTACCCGTACAAACTGCGACCGCGTTAAAACAATCCACCGCGTTACAATTACAGGCACCGACGAGGAATCGTCGCTGCCCGGGATCCGCAGAGCATTGTTGTCGCATTTGGGTGGCTCGTGACGACACGGATATTGCCGATATCGCGGTACCCCATTCGTGATACGCGGCGTTCGCGTTTTCGTTCGCCATTCGCTTCACCCACAGCGAAACGTTTCGACGACTAAGGCTTTACGACACGTTCCAATATCGATTCGTCCAGGAATTAATTCCCAGTTAGCTCCAGATGAAAGCTTCAACCTCGAATCGCCGGTCAACTTGTCGAATGAAAGATCATGTTCATTATTCAACGTGGCGATATTACGGTTGGAAAACTCGAATCTCGAAGAGAAACTTGAGCGCAGGGGAATCGATCAAAGCGAGCGAAGAGATATTGAGAAGGAATCGCGATTGTGGCGCGAAATTTTGAATTCTTGAGGGAGAAAAGTTGTTCGCTCGACTCGAATTTCTATAGTATTCCGTAAATTATATTCGATAAATTAACAGTGTAGAGTAGTGCACTCGCTCGATATCAGGATTGCGCGTGTTTGCGCTTACGCATGCGCACACGAACGCGTGTACCTTCCAATATCTTCGACTATCGTCGTTGCAAAGTGAGAGAGAGAGAGTTTCGATGTTACCGCTTATTTGCTCGGTGATGTAAACGCGGCGTTGGTGAGTGGGAAAGGAGACGGCGAAAAAGCCGTGGGAGAGAAGCCACTAAGAGCAAAGGGAATGGAATAGAGCTCGGGGATGAACGACGACACGATGCATCTGATTTATGAGGTCCGTAACGGGAGACCTGGGAAGGTTGGTGCGGCGCAATGCGATCTCCTCGTTTTGCGGTCGAGCTTCTTCCGTTCCTTTTACATTTTACTTAAATAACGCGGCCGGAAACGGTATTTGATTAAACGTTCCGTTTCTGAAACACGATCGAAAATCGAAGATCGGAACGCGATTTTCAATTTTTTTTTTCTTTTCTTGGTTTGATTGGTTCGGCAAGGATGCAACGCGACCGGAGAATAACAGATGATCGCGAATATTGGATTCTAAACTCACGTTCACTTATATATATATATATGTATAACTCGATCGGAAAAATCGAATTCTCATCGATGGAAGAATGAGAGGAGTATAAAACAGAAATGGAAAAAAAATAGAAAGGCTCGATTTCCATTTTATTTGGGATTAACGGGGACAAATCTAGGCGAGTAGATAGCGGGCAGACAATGAACGACCGGCGACCGGCACCGCGTATCCGGCGTTTGCGCGGCAAGTGGCATTAATTTTTCCACAACGGGCCGTGCACCCCGGCTCCATGTAACGAAAACTGATTTATATCCGCACGAGCCATGGAACACCGATAATTACCGGTAATCGCAATTAATCAGATTTATGCGTGTTAACTATAAATCTGATTACACCTAGGTATACACAGGTATAATAATGCTAAATCTCCGTAAACGCGCTAGCTTCGATTCTGGCTAGCCAAATATAAATTACACGGGGGTCAAATCTATGACTTCTCATCGTCGAGCACCGACTCGGTCCCCCTCGTTTGCGTTCTAATATTCATTCAACGCGGTTCGAAATTTTTCCGTGAATTGCCCGACCTAAAATAAAAAAGGAAGAAAAAGAATCCTTCGCATTTTCATTTTTCTCCCGCACGGACGAGGAAACGTATCCGTTGCTGAAACGAATCGACAGCTGCGCCCGAACACCGAGGGCGAATAAAATTTTCGACCTCGGTCCCTCGATCTCTGACCTCCTCCTCCATTGTAAAATTTTCAAGTGTCTCTCGCGACTCGTTTCCCTTGGAAGAAAAGGCACCCGATTATTCGTATACGTACAATCGTGTGAATCGAATCGAGGGAAGGACTCGGCGTCCGATTTCGAGGGCGAACCTTCCGACCCGGGAATCCTGGGCGGCCGAGGGGGGAGATCGGAGGTCAGACGTAATCCAGGAAGGTAGAAGACCTTTCTCTCGAATCGTTCGACCTCCCAATCCGACCACCGGCTAGAATCCATCCGGATAGAAATTTCACCCGCCGTTGTTTGCCCGCCGCTCCATCTTCAACGATCGAGTTACGGCGATCGCGTGCTGAAAACTTTCCGCGCATCCACCGCCTTGCGAGAGAGAAACTTTCCTCTTCTCCCAACTTATGCCCCCCCTCCCCTCCGCTTCTTCCGGGACACGCGGGAAATCCGTTGTACCGCTTGTCATCACGAGCGTCTCGGCAGACGCGATCGATATCCAGCTCGCGAGAAACATCTCGTCTCGGCTCGAGCATTGTTCGAACACATCATTGGTTTCTGCTGGTTCGAGAATAGAAGGGAGGGTGAAGGTCAGACGCATGCATATACACATGCCCCCTGTAAATTATATCCGTGCAAACGCACGGTTCGCTGCGAGATCGATTGGAAAATAGGGGACGAGGCGAGAATCGAATATCCCCATTGGGATCGATCCGTTTTACGATTTCACGATCCATTTAAGCGCGTTTCGACACTTTCTCTGTATCGCGCGCGCCCAATGGAACGGACCATCAC
>NW_006263330.1:44441-44682 GCF_000469605.1 Apis dorsata | reverse complement strand
CGGGATCGGAGTTCAAAGATCGAAGGCTCCAATTATATATATATATATATATATATATATATACACATATACATCTTGTAACACGAGTTGCCATTGGAAATTGTGCGAATCTATTCATCCCTTCCGCGTCGTTGCTTATGCAATGGGGCGTATTTAATTGGTTCGAGGCGATCGATCGACCCCCTTTTCATCCTTTATCAAAGCGCATTAAATCTTACGTCTCTTTCACAAGATCCTTCCG
>NW_006263330.1:42748-43769 GCF_000469605.1 Apis dorsata | reverse complement strand
GGGACGTGTGCGTGCGCGTTTAGGTATGCGCATAGTTCGCATACCGACCCTTCCTCGCGCGGTATGTTATAATTAGTGCTCTGGCGAGCGCACGCAACATTGATATGTCCACGAGCTTCCAAATACTTCCTTAACGAGATAGCTTCGTAAACAACGGGCTAAGTGTGCTCGCGTGCCTCCCCAATCCGATTTCCCCCTCCGCCGAGTCGAAACATCGTTGAAATGGTATTACACGTTTTTCCAAGGATTTATTTCAGTAATAACTATTATTATTGTAATTTCTATTCATTAATAATTTATATTATTAGAGATTTATTTTTAAATAAATTTTCAAATTTATTTTTATTAAAAAATCATAATATCGAAATTATTTGAACTTTTGTTCTTTTAATTATTCGTTTTCCATCGTTAAAAGTTTTATATTTGATCGATGAAATTGTAAATCCATTTTTTAAATCAATTGATCATCGATGATCATACGAATATCCTGAATTTAACAATATTGAATTTGATTCCTGTATATTAAATTACTTTTTAAAGAAATTTAAATCAATTCCGATTATTAGAAACTGATGATCGAGTAATTATTCCAATAAGAATTCCTTTACGATTAATTACTTCATCAACAGATGTAAATCATGAACTGTTCCATCTTTAGGAATTAAACTTGATGAACACTTCCAGGACGAATTAATCAAGTTTAATTAGAAAACGACCAGCAATTTTCTTTGAACAATGTTCAGAAATCTGTGGAATAAATCATAGATTTATAGTTGAATCAATTAATTTCTTTTTAAAAAAATAAACTTAAAATTCCTAACTATATATATATATGTTGAGAAGAGGTCGAGATCTTTTCTGGTTAATAAGAGAAAATTCGAGAAGAGGAAGCGCGGTGTTGCGAGAATCTTGGCGCTTAATTTATAGACGAGATCATAGATTGGTGGATCTCGATCGAAAGGGGACGATTAATCAAGCAGCCACGCACAAGTTGGCGCGGATCTTCCGCGGCACGTTACGT
>NW_006263330.1:37624-42306 GCF_000469605.1 Apis dorsata | reverse complement strand
CATTAAAAATTCCTCGCTCTTGAAAATTCATAAAAGCGCGAAAATTTATTCGACCGTGTCCGCGATAGAATATCGAGAAGCGGAGCTCATCGAGAAGAAAAAAATATCCCCCGCGCTAAAAATTCAAAATATCGTCCATTAAGCGTTTTCTTTTTTTTTTTCTCTCTCCTTTTTCAAAAGAAATCTTCTTTATCGTGCATTCGAAGATTTTCGGCTCGATTTTTATTCGTTAATGTCGCTGCATTGCATCGAAAAATTTCGTATCATATGAGGTGAGCTCGTCGTTAATGGAAAAAAGAAGAAGAAGAAGAAGAAGATCGAGGGAGTCCCTCTCCAAAAGGCGACTAGACAAGATCTAGTCGAAAAATTATCGCGGTTAAAGGTAACAAGAAGGCGTATTTAAATCGAGCCTTATGGTTCGTCGGGAACGAGTAATCGGCCGAGATTAATTGTCAATTAAGAGGGATCCGTCGATTCCATCATCATCCGTTCCATTTCCGAAGCGAAGAAATATCTATCCGCCACTCGTTTCGACCTATTGTGTCGAGCGAGTTATTCTCCCCATCCCCTCCTCTTCATCTCACGGCGAGAAAAATTATTCCGAACGGTGCACGCCGCGTTTTATAAATTCATATCCCTCCCCCTCCTTCCTCAATTTTCAGCCTCATTAAGGAGAAATTATAGATACACGATCGAGCGAAATAATTGTCAATTAAAAAACGATTTTATATCCCATCGATCCTCCGCGAGATCTGAGAAAAGCTTTTAATTAATAACCGTTTCAATTAAGAGGCGTCTGGTCGTTTTAACTATCCCTGGGACACCGACCAACACCCCTCCCTCTTTCTAACGTAAACTCGTAAAATTTCGTTTCGGGGGGGAGAAAAGAAGGGAGGGGGGAGTTGGCTGGGCGCAAAGAGGCCCCGCGGTGGCGTTATTGCGGCCAACTCGAGAGAGCAGTCCGCGAAACGGAATGCGGAAAGGAATTTAGGAGTTGGTCGAGTGGCCGACGAACAGTGACGTACGTTTAATAACGCGGCTTGTATCTCGTGATACGGGATGTATAATACTGGAAAGAGTAATCCGAACCGGCGTTTATACCTCATACCAGTCCCAAAATTGATCTCTGAGGATTTTTCTTCTTCTTCTTCCTTTTCTTTTTTCAAACAAGTTCGATCTAGGATAAAACAAGATTATGGCACTCACGTGTACAACGGTACTCCGGCCTCGTCCCTGAACCAAAACACCATGTGAAGGGTGTCCTCTCCCGGTGGTGTGATGTCGCATGGCAACTCCGCCGACTTTCCTTCCACCACGCTGATATTTACCAATGGCACTGCAATCAAACGTTAACTCGTTAACTCGCCTTTCCTCTTACGATTCTTTTCTTGCAATACAAAAGAATCCAAGGATCTCGTTCTTCTCACCAATTTCCAATGTTTCGATGAAACGAGATTCCATTCGACTCGGTCCGGCGCCCCCTTGTTTCGAAATTTCTTGTTTCGAAACAAGAATCGAGGGTGAAGAGAGAGAAAGAGAGAGAGAGAGAGAGAGAGAGAAGAAGTCGAATTTGTCGCGGCCATTTACCACGATCTTCCGTTTATCGAGCGTCACGGAACTCGTGAAAATTTATCAACCATCTTAGAATGTTTGGGAGACGCTTCTTATTATTTATTTCTCCCTTCCTTCGGGTATAAATATCGCTTAGGGCCGACTGTTTACCATATAAACGCCCCCGAGGCACGCCACTCATTTGAATTCTCCAGTTTTTCCAGCTTGTAACGAGCTCGGGGTTGTACGTGCAACAGCGGTTACCTCTCCCCCCTCCCCCCTGGTTGGCAACCGGGGACCATCCGTAGTTGCTTTCCGCCGTTGAAAGCAACAACCCTCGGGAAGATCCTTCCCGGATTCGTTATAATTTCATGCGCGTATTTCGCGGCCTTGCTCGCGATTTAACGTTTCACCTACACCACTATATCGGGTATATATACGTATATACGTATATACGTATGCACGTGCACGATGGAATTTTTCATAAGCGTCACGCTTCTTCCATCCGAGATCCGCGTAATTAGATTAGCCGAGCGCTAACATTGCCTCCCTTCCTCCTTTCCTACGAAATTAAGGAATATAAGTAAAGGTGCCGTAGAGTTGAACTTGGAATTTGAATCTTTGGATATATCGGTATTTGGAAATTTTACTTATTTAAGCCATGGATCAACAGTTTAAATACCATAGAAGGCCGTTTCGATTAATGGAATTCCGCAACGCGGCCGCAATTAACCCTCAAAGACCCGAGGCGGTGGTCGAAACGTCGACCGGCGTGCTAATGGGGGACGGCGGCCTGCCGTGTCGCGCATTCGAAACGCATTTAATGAATTCGTTACCGGCTCCTCTGAGTCGCGCGAAGACGGCGATCCGAATCCTCGAATCGTTGCAATTTTCCTTCCCTACCTGATATGATATAACAATATAATATTATATAAATATTTTTATTTTAAATTAATAATAAAAAATATTAATTTCTGAAATTTTTTAAATTTAGTTTATTAGTAATGGTATTAAGATTATATTTTATATTTTTAAATAAATTAATTATTCTTGAACGATAAATTTATTCAATAAATTCAATAAAATTTAATTTTCTTATTTTAATTGATTATAAGTCGTTAATATTTGTATTTTATTAAATTATATGGATTTAAGAATATATTATATAGATCGATTTTTTTATTTAATAATTTTATTTTTAATTTCAATGTATATATTCATTTTAATATACCTCCTCTCTCCCGATGACTCGATTAAAATTATCGGCCTCGAATTGCACGCAACGAAGCCGAGTAACCGATCGATCGATCGAGCCGCGTTGCCAAAAAATTTCGAGTTCGACCGCGTGGAAAATGCGACGTTTTCCATCAGAGTTTGGACACACGTAAGAGAAGTTTGCCAAGGGGCGAGCGAAAAAGCGAAACTTCCCGCCCAACTTTTCGGGACGAGTTCCTCCAACTTCTCTGGCCACCGCGTCATCCATCGTTGATCATCGCCGGACGACCAACTATTTTCATAAATCTTCCATGACGGAATCAACGTAAGAATTCGCCTCTTCTCAATGCAAACAAAAGCAATCGACTCTCGATGCAACGTCAAAATTGCGATCGAGCGTATTACAATATTATCAAAAATTCTTAACGAAACTTTTAAAATAATATCGAGTCAAATGTATGGCCAAATACGACGAGAAAAGAAGAGAAGAAAGTTGAAATGGCATTCGTCGAGCGCGATACGCTGCAAGATCGATGATAGGGGGGGAGAAGCGTTCATCGTCGCTCGTGTCTCTGCACGAGGAGCAGTCGAGGGACAGCGAAGGGATAATGGGGTTCGTTTTAACAAGGCAAACGTTACGATTGTCAAAGAGGGGTCTGTGCGCCGTCTTGCTCGCAAATTAACTCGAGTCGGAGAACCGGTTGTTAGCCGCTATTATGCTGGCAATTCGTACAGTTGGATGGCTCTGGGAGAGAGAGGGAGAGGGTGAGTCCGTTATTTACGGAGCGACGTTCTCTCGCATCTCGTTGAAAGATTCGATTTAATTTGTCAATTTCACCTCTTAAATTAGAAATATTAGTAAAGGATTAATTCGTGAAGAAACTATTCGATACTCATAACGGTTTCGATATGGCGATATTGGACGTCTTTATCGAACGAGCGTTGGAAGGACGATTGGATCCGACGTAAGAAGAGGAAAATAACAGAAGCAGTGGGTGCTTCGTAGAAGGAGGGGACTTGTCTTTGTCTGTTGGGGGAGATTTCGTGAAATAAGAGGAGGGGGAAGAGGTTGGCTGTCTTTGAAATTTCGCCTTGTCCTAGCAATGGAGAGGACCATCGCGCGGGAGGAGGAGGCAGAGGAAGGGAGCTTACGCTTTATTGCGTATTTACATATTTTCACCGAATCCCCTCGACTCGTTTCATAAAATTCAACGTCTTTATAAGGGTCGGCGCTGTTGCCGTTCCCAGGACGCTTCGTCGACACTTTATACCTTTGAATTTCTGCGACAAAGATTTCTCCACCCTCCTCTAGGCAGTTGGAGTAGAGAGAGCGTTAGGCTCCCCCTTACACGTCGAGCGGATCGGTTCAACACTCTTGGAGACACGGAATCTCGAGATCCCTCCCCTCGGGAGGAGGAACGAGGATGGAAGAAAAATAGCCACTTTCTTTTAGAAAATTTAAATTTTATCGTCCCGACCCGTTCTTGGGATCGAATAATTGCCACCGAAAAATCCCGTCGAATTTTTCACTTTTCCTCCCCGACGACCAAGCAAACGTTTGGAAAGTTTCGCGAGATACGAGATTCCAAGTTTCGAAGGATTAAACTCCTACTCGACCGAAAGACGAGGGATTCTCCCTTCTTTCGCGTGTATCCAACTCGTTGTTTATCTCGTGTTAACGTTTCCTTTATAACTAAAGGTGACGCTCCAAGATCCATCTCAGGATCGAGAAATAATAGAAAAGAGCGGTGGCGTCGAGGGAGGGTTGAACGTTGGCCGAGGAATTCGGGGGAGGCAGGCGTGGAGAAATCGAGGGTTGCAAGCGGGCTAATTGAGATGTCGGCCTCTCGAGAGCGCAACGAACAGCTCAGCTCCCTCCCCTTCGAGAACTCCCCTTCGGGGCCCGCTCTATGTCG
>NW_006263330.1:35076-35729 GCF_000469605.1 Apis dorsata | reverse complement strand
CCAGTCCTTCTGTCGACATTCGCGAAGAATTCGTGTCTGGCTCGTCACAAGCAATAAACGTATCCTTGCTCCATATTAATCCTCCCCAAGGGTGCTCCGTTCTTGTCCAAGGGCCAGTCTCTCGACATTCGCGAAGAATTCGTTTCTAGCTCGTCACAAATCGATGAAATATTAATTCGAGAAATAAAATTCAACGCCCAGTTAACAGTTGTTGATAGACGAATAACAGATTGGATAAGGAGAGCGGAAGAAGATCGGCTGGACTTTCGAAAAAGAAGGACTTTCGAGAGGGGGTCAGAGAGGGCGAACGTAGCGTTAGGTCGGCGTGGATGTGTGACGGCGGTGTTACAGGCTGTGCAGTTGCCGGTCGCATTGTGCAAAGCCGGCACCCGGCCGCGAGACACTGAGTTACGAGGCACGGAAGGGAGGTCGCGGCCACTTCCGGTTGTAATGCAGTTTGCGCAACAATGGGAGCCACAATGGGCCAAGGGAGGCCCACGTAACGTCGCTCTCCCTTCGGAGACGTTGCCCTTTGACCGGGGATCAAAGCGTTTCGCTCCCGCCCGACCAGAGAGCCTTGCCATTATCATGCCGCCCCTTCCAACCAGCCCTTCCAACCAGATCGGCCGGATTTACGGGCTTTAATGAAATTT
>NW_006263330.1:34473-34822 GCF_000469605.1 Apis dorsata | reverse complement strand
TGGCGCGAACAACGGCGTTGAAAATGGATTCTGGTGAACACGGGCGCACGGAGAGGAGGGGATTTTTACAGGTCCGATCGAATCGATCCTATGGAAATCAGTCGAGGCAATTATGAGCCGAGGCGACTGCCGAATTTAATGAACTTGAACGAGAATTGTTGGGGCAGGGAAAAAACTAGCCGTGGCGGGGCAAAGTTTCACCGATTCACGGATCTCACAGCGATCCCCCTGAAACGATGATCATTTGAATACGGGTATCGGAATTTCAAACGAGATCTCTGTTTAAAGTATGCTTAATCAACGTACTTTAGTCGAAAACTTTGATCGTTGCTCGTTAACGAACGTATTA
>NW_006263330.1:31042-33829 GCF_000469605.1 Apis dorsata | reverse complement strand
GCGCGGAAAGTTGGTCGATTTAAACGCCCGCGAGAAAAAAAGGGGGGAGGAGGGGGGAAGAATTGATTCCAGAAGCGAAGGATACGTTTGTTTATTTTTTCGCTCGCGGCGAAATTCCAAAGTGGAATCAATGGCGAGGACGAGAGAGGACTTTGGCCGACAGCGTGAAATTGAATTAATCCCGAATTAAGAAGTGGAGGGGGAAGTCGCGAGACCGCGCCACCGAACCGAGGAACGGACAGACTTCGAATCACCAGCCAATGTTCTTCCAAAACTTTAAATAACGTTTGTAAACTCCGGCCAAAGTAATTCGCTTCGCAAGAAAGCTGGACTCCGTTTTCGTGGACGATTATATTCAGACTGGTACGAAAATTCCAGTTCCAAAAGAGATTAAAGATACGTCGCGAAAAATCGATCAACCATTCTCGTTTGTCCTTCGAAAACTCGGAACCGAATTAACTTACCAATCCGTTAAATTGCGTTTCGGTGGCAATAAAGCGCGAAAAGTTTCTACGGATGCATCCTCGAATCGGGGGGATGGAAGGGAGGGGGACGCTCGTATCTCGAACGAAAGCAATTACCCGATCCTCGATTATGGATATTTGCTTGTCGCGGCGCGTCAATACCGTCACTTAACAAGCAAATATCGAGGCCGAGGCGAGGCAGATAGCGGACCGAATCCACCCATCAATGGGCCACTACAACGTGGAAATCTGGCGTGCGACAATGGCCGACCGGTTACCAATCCCCCCTCCTCGCGCGGAATCCCCGTTTGCCCGTTTCCACGCGCTTGATAACAGAAACCATCGATTTAACAGCTTCCCGCCGTGTTTCCCCCGTTTACGGACTTGTAAAATTATTAGCCAATTTCACTCCGACCGGTCCGATCCGGAGAGAATAATTAACGCAACGACGTCGTGAAATTCGACGAGCGAGATCCGAGATCGAAAACATGGATGGGAAACAATGGATCCGTAAATCCGCCCTGGAAAACGCCATCGATTTCGCGCCATCGGAATCTGCAACGATCCCGTTTGCCAGCCACGCGATTATCGCTCTTCCCACGCTTTTCGACGCCACGTTCGTTTCGTTTCGTTTCTCGAGAGAAGAAGCAAGCGCGGGAATAATCGACCGTTCCTTCCCTTTTCCCCGATAATTAATTCCATCGTCGGTGATAACGTCACGATTCGTTCCGGGACACGCGCTCTCTCGATATTCCTGACACGCCACGTCACGTTGGTTTCTATCCGCGCCTACGTGTATTCGACTCGGCTCGTCGTTCCCATAAATTAATACGACCGTTTAAACGGTCCGTCAACCGAGTGAGCGAAGCGCGAACGCCTTCCCCCACTCCTCGTCAAATTTTATCCTTCGTCCACGCGAGCCACCGTTTGCTCGTAAAAACCGCTCTCGCTTTACACGTTCTATATACGAGTACTATACTTATATTACGCGTTCTATATACGCTTTTTTCCCCGTTTTTTTTTTACGTTCCTCGCGTCAAATGTCGATCATCGAGAAACACATTTCCCCCGAGAACAATATCCTATCCGTTTTTTCGCGGTAATAACGTTTTTTCTCTCATCCTGCTCTAATTAATCCTCCGTTTCGTTCCCTCGCTTCGACCAATTGGAATCTCGAGAGACGGTGTTCAAACTTATTCGTCAACACTGAAAAAAAGCGTTCACCGTTCCATCTGCCGGAAAGTAAAGCGAGTTGGCGCGTGGCTATTGCTCGATAGAGTGGCGAATAGGCGGGAAAATAGAGCGGTGAAAGGTGGAAACCGAGAGGAGGGGGGGCGTAGATTGGCAGGTGGACGCGGAAATGAGGCTGTTGGACGGAGAGGAGGAATCAAGTCCATTCATAAACAGGAACGGTTCTGGATCGACGCGTTTCCGCGGGACAAGGATCCCTCCTCCTCCTTCCCCCTCTTCAAGAACGCTTCTCGATAATTTCCTCGTGACGTAACGATCGATCAGACGGAACGAGTTCGAGTCTAGGAAACTAATTTTCGCGATATGAATCGAATCGGAACGGGCAAAAAGTTCATCAGCGAACCGGGGGAAACGGGTTTTTGATCGATCGGGAGAATTCGATTAGAAAAGAAGGGGGGGAATGGAATTTTCGTTCTACTGAAAGAGATATGGAAAATGCGTACGTTTATTTGTGTTTATGCTTCTCCCCACTATTTATATAAACTCGAAACTTGTCTCGAGTCTCGAGCGGTCAATAGCCGGTTTCCCCGAGGTTTAAGAATACAATTGGATGAATTAGATTCTGATTCTAATCTAAAGAACAGATTCACTTTGGAATAAGGTATATAAGCTATATCCAGCTAATTATAGTGTTTTGATATAAATTGCGACGTTCGATTCGTTGTTTACGCGATTGAAATTATTAAGTAACGCGGAAAGGCTGGGTACATAATTTTATAACGTTCTCGGATTGTTATCAGGCCGTGATCTGGAAAGTGAGAGATCGAAAACGTTGGGAACGTTAGATGTATCTTTGAGATTACGAGCATGGAAACATAGCGGCGGCTGGTACCGGAAAAAGAGATGGAGAGAAAGATATCGATTAAGCGTTATTCAGAAAACGCGATAAATAGAGATAATAATGGTAATTTCATCCGAAACTGAAGAACAATGGGACGAAAAACGGGAAAATTGTAAATAAATAAAATTCTGAAAAAATTCTGTAATTGCACAATTGTTAACGTAATTGAAACAAGGAGAAGGATGTGCTCGTAATTACCCAAGGAGAGGAAAACTCGTAACGTAACTCCCA
>NW_006263330.1:26776-30817 GCF_000469605.1 Apis dorsata | reverse complement strand
AAATGCATTCGAAAACCTTCTTTTTTTTTTTTTTTTTGCGACCGGTGTCGAAAACTAATTTAAAAAATGGATTCGGTATTTTTCTCACTCGCGAGAACAAAGGGTTGCGCCTCTCGTTACGAATTCAACCGGGCCTCGGAGAGATTCGTATAATTTTCGAAAACTCTTGAAACGACGGAGAAAGGAAGGACGATATTCGAGTCGTTCGAGAGAAAGAAAGGAAAGGAAAGAAAGTCTAATTGCGCGAATCTACGCTGGACGGCCGCCTGTATTTGCATAAAGTCGAAGACGAAATGCAATTAATCTCATTTCTTGGGCAGCGAAATGGCAGTTGGCGATTAAATCGGCATTTTCAGCGATAATCGGCGGCAGCAACCGGTCTTTACTTGTCCCACCCCCTCCTCCATCGTTTCATGGTTTTTCGCAGGAACGTTCGAATAATTCGAGACGGTCCGTTTATCGAACCAGCTTCGGTCATTAACGGCGAGGGAAACACACCGTTCCTTCCCTTTGAATATTTATATACACGCTATCAACACGTACCACGACTCTATTTGTCATCCCTTATCGGAGACTCTCGAGTGCTCCAGCGAGCGACCCAGCGTTTTGCCCGTCAGCGAATTCTCGGTAAACGCGCGTACGTGTGTGTGTGTGTGTGTGTGTACACTCGCCGTTCGAGCGAGAAACAAATAATTAACGATTAATCCCGATCGAATTTTCGTCCATTTCTCATCTCGATAATCGTGGAATATCCTGAACGGAAGGTACGGAGGACGGCAAAAAGACGTTCGGGGGGATCGCTCATTGGTTAAGCCGAGAATGATTGCCGCTAATTTCCAGTCAGCAAGAAATTTCCTAATGCTTTCAACGTGCTCGCCGTTAACCTCGAGAGCGGTTCTTGCCTCGAGATCTACTCGAAACCGTCCGTCCCTCGGATTAAGAACTTTGGGCGCGAAATTCAAAAAGCATCCTTCATTAGGGGCTTATTATATACGTTTTACAGAATTTAAAGTTCACTCAAATTTTATATGTGGTTTTATTATTGCCAGCAATATTTCATAGCTGCTATTTGTTTTTCTTCGATTTCTATTTATCGTTTTCACTGCCCAGTCAACAATATATAGTTTCTCAGATGCTGTGAAAAACTCGTTTAAACACGGAGCGATGAAGAAAATTGGGATCGAATGGCGAAATGCGTTCGAATTTGCCGCTCGTAATCTGGTAATTTCGCTCGCGCATGCGCTCGGTAATTCGTTCGCCGACACCCGATACTCTCCACTGATAAAACGCGTATTTTTATTTATCGTTTCCACTGTCCAGTCAAATATATATAGTTTCTCAGATGCTGCGTATGACGCAGTGAAAAACTCGTTTAAACACGGAGCGATAAAGAAAATTGGCACATTGAATTTGCCGCTCGTAATCTGGTAATTTCCCTCGCGCATGCGCTCGGTAATTCGTTCGCCGACACCCGATACTCTCCACTGATAAAACGCGTATTTTTATTTTTCGTTTCCACTGCCCAGTCAACAATATATAGTTTCTCAGATGCTGCGTATGACACAGTGAAAAACTCGTTTAAACACGGAGCGATGAAGAAAATTGGCGAGATGGTATGGCGAAATGCGTTCGAATTTGCTCGTAATTTCGCTCGCGCATGCGCAACGACGCCCGATACTCTCCACTGACAAAATATCAACCCGCTCAAAGCGGTGAATGTAAATACGGAAGGAGGCAATTTTGCAGAGATAATCGCACGAGTTATAATATTTAACGAATTCCTTCGTCCTATGCGTAGAAAACACACGGGATGAAATTAAATAAAGGAAGAATTCTTTCCTTCTTTTTCCCCAATGATTGGGCGCAAGTGTCTCGAGAGGCAAAGTTTACATACGTGCAAGAGAGAGAGAGAGAGAGAGAGAAATGGGACGCGTAGCGAAAGTGAGGAGTGGGGGAAGGAGGAGGCCACTGCGACAAACTTCGAACAAGTCGAGCAGCCTGAAATCGAATGAAGTTTCGGGGAGACTTAGCGGAGTGAAAAATTGCAGGAGCAACTTTCACAATGCTCCCGGACCCATTAAGCGGCTCAACAAGTACGATTCCCGGTAACCGTTTTGCTCGTCGACTTTGAATCGAGGAGATTCGCGCAGGAGAAAAGGAGGGGAATGGACGCGAGTGGACGCATGGAGGGAAAATTGTTGTTCTCGAAATGGCGAAGAGGAAGAGAGAGAGAGAGAAAATAAACGCGACTTTTTCGACTCATCGTTTTCTCCAGATTCTCTCTTCCCCGCCTCTTTACCTTTTAAGCGACGCCTCGACTAATGCAATTCCACGGAGAGATCGACTTTCTTTTTTTAATTGATCCACGGGGAGAAGGAAGAACCAAGGTTAATCAACCTGCTTCCTTTCCGCGGAAGTATCGTCATCGATTCTTGAGAAAAATCGTGTACTCGATCGTCAGTATTTTCATCTCTCTTATTTATTCATTCCTCTCTAAAGAGATTTCTCCATCATCCTTTGCTCGATCGAGTATATAATGTAAAACTACTCGCTACTCCCACGATAAATCCATTGTTTTTTTTAAATCCTCGTACAGAACTCATTAAGAGAGCTCCCTTCGATTCCGCGGAAAGAGATTGCATTGTTAGCCCGCATTTCCCTCGAACGAGAAATCCCTCTTCGTCTCCGCGATATTTTTGCTCAACTTTATTGAAAAATAGCGAGTCGAATCTCTTCTTCTTCTTCTTCTTCTTCTTCTTCTTTTTACTTTTAAGAAACAACAAGCAACGAGTTCGCAACGCGCGAAAGGAATTTTATTTAACTCTGGGATGGAGTTTGTTAGCGAGGCCAATGATCGGCGAATGAGCAGTGAAAACAGGAATCTGCTCTAATTACGCTCTTAACATGTATCTTTGCAAAGCATCGAAAAGTCCAAGTTTTCTCCTCCGCGGCTGAGGAGAAAATGGAAGACACGGAAGAAAGAAAGGAAGAAAGTTAGCTCGCTGGAGGAGAATGGCGGACGTGAGGGAAGCTTGCGAGTCGTTCGTAATATTTTTCCACGGCCTAGCTCCGTCCGTTCTGCTCCAGTAGTCTAATTCGGTTTGCCTTCTTCCCTCTCCTTCCTCGCACCTCTCTCTCTCTCTCCACCCGAATCGAAAACTTTCGAGAGGAGAGTCTAGTTTGCCGCGAGGAACGTGACGGAAAACTCTCCGCATTATTCCTTTCTTCGAATCGAAGAAAGCCTTTCCCCGTTCTTTCTCCCTTCCTTTCACGCCCGGCTTTCCAATCACGTATCCCACCGCGTAAACACACGTTCGTCTTAATTACTTATTAACCCGCTCGATCCTTAACTCGATCCGCGCTTTTGGAAGTACAGAACAAGAAACACTCTCATATTCGTTTCCCGATCGTTCGCGTTTTCCGCGTTTCACGCTCTAATTGCCTCATTTTCGAATGCTTTTCCTTCCCTCGAGCACGTATTACCACCGTAGAGAGAGAGAGAGAGAGAGAATTTCGTATAATAAACGCGAACCCTTGCAAGAGGTCCAAGGTGCCGTAAATTTTCGACAGCTTTAAAGGCGAGCACGGTGGCTAAAAGCAGACGTAACCAAGTAAGCGCAAAGTGCGCGCCGCGCTTTTCATCAACACTTTTCCATTCCACGAAGATGGTGGACTCTCTCTCTTTCTCTCTCTCTCTCTCTCTTCCAGTAACAACAACGCCTCGAATATCATTCTTGGTTTACGGAAAGGCTAGGATAGGTTAGGCCGACCTCTCCGGCCGAGGACCCTCGGTAAAGCTTCGCAGAATCTTCCGAGCGGAAGGTTGCATCGATTAAAAGCGGCAAAAACCTTGGTCGTTTGACCCGTGCGAAATTAAGAGGCGCGCGTTCGAATCTCAAACCTTCCTTTCAACGCAACGAAAAATTGGGAAGAGAGAGAGAGAGAGAGAGAAAGAAAGATAGAGAGAAAGAGAGAAGAGACAAGAGACAGAGAGAGAGAGAGAGAGAAGAGAGGGAGAGAGAGAGAGATGCAACGATATTA
>NW_006263330.1:26532-26763 GCF_000469605.1 Apis dorsata | reverse complement strand
CTCCTCTTTTTAATTTTTCTTTTTTTCTTTGGATATCCAATCTTTTTAATTTTTCTTTTTTCCATTGGATATCCAATTTTTTTAATTTTTCTTTTTTCTTTTGGATATCCAATCTTTTTAATTTTTCTTTTTTTCTTTGGATATCCAATCTTTTTAATTTTTCGTTTTTTTGGACATTCAATTTTTGAGAGAGAGAGAGAGAGAGAGAGAGAGAGAGAGAGATGCAACGAT
>NW_006263330.1:24624-25963 GCF_000469605.1 Apis dorsata | reverse complement strand
GGATATCCAATCTTTTTAATTTTTCGTTTTTTTGGACATTCAATTTTTGAGAGAGAGAGAGAGGGAGAGAGAGGGAGAGGGAGAATGGAAAACCGGTAACATCTCTCTTGGATCGAGGGAGGGGGCACGAGTTACGTTTTACCACCACGCACGGATCACGGGAATAGGGGCGAAATTCCGCGGAAACGAGGCAACAGCCACTCGAACGTTAATTACGGTATCGTTCGGTTCGATCGAGGTCCTCGTGTCCTCGTATCTTTGCGGGAGGGGAGGGGAGGTTTGCCGGTATTCGCGCGCAGCCAGAACGGAAATGATGGTCGAGCAACGGCCCCCTGTTTTCCCATTTGTCCGTAAACGATCGTCCGCCTACGTGAATTGAAAGCGTTCGACGAACCGCGACGCCTTCGCGATAATCGGTTTATCATCTCCTCTTCTCTCTCTCTCTCTTTCTCTCGCGCGCGACAAAACGTGTGTATATATATATATCTCGTCCGATTCGGCTTAAGGAGGAATGGTGGTTAGAGGAGTTCTCTCGTCGGGGCTTAAAGAGATCGGAGGGGGGGAGGGGACGGCGCCTCCTTGATCCCCGGAAATCCACGAAAAAGTCCCCCGCAGAGCCATAACTTTTATCCTCGGATCGCGCCTTCCTACTTTTCGGATCTGATCCCGAGATACAGCGGAGTGCGGACCACCACCGTCTTACGTTCGTTAAAGGGAGGGGATGCGGACCAAATCTCCCGTTTTTCCTCTTAATCGCGCGCTTCTTCTTCTTCTTCTTCTTCCTTGGCAAGCAGATCGATCAAGTCTTACGAATTATTGCACCGAGACGAGGTGCAAGATTATTATTCTATTTATTCTCCTAATCGCGAGAGCAATCCATGGACCGATCAAACACCCTCCTCGACCCTTGCGTTCTTACATCCCCCTTAGGTAGAAACGTTAGAAAACGTGAAAATGTTCCCCACTGCAGACCACGGTTCCCGATGAAGATAATATTTTCTTAAATTCCCCCTCTCCGTATCAAGTTAATTACTCCCCTCGAAACAACCCTCCAATAATTCTATTCGATACTTTGTCGTGGCTCAATTGCAAGAGCATAAACTTTCCCCTCCAAAATTCTCCTCCACAGAGCGGATATGCTCTCCGTACACACTCGAACATTTTTATTTCTCGAAAAACAGTCAACATACGTACGATTGACGACACACGTATTACACGCATATACCATTACGCGGGTACACGTTTCAACGATTGCTCAAACAATCGCCCAGTCTCGTACATGATTGCTGCGTGTCGCTATTACGCGAACAACCGTACACCTCGTGTTCCCTATTGCTGA
>NW_006263330.1:19942-23743 GCF_000469605.1 Apis dorsata | reverse complement strand
GCTCGAGGAATCTTACCGCAGGGTTGGAGTTTCGCGATGGCCGAACGATGTCGCCGGCCCCGGGCCTCATAAAATTATGGGATCGAATCGTACCTCTTTCTCTCTCTCATCCGAATAATTACACGCGAAGGAAGGAAGAAAACGGTTCGTCACTAAGATAATCGATCCTCCCTCGAATCGAGGTAATACGAGCTTCCCCGAGTTTATTTTAGGAAACGAAGTTGACGGTGGCTCGGTTGACGTCTCCAACTTTCTCGAAGAAAATTATTAAATGTTTACGGTAGATGGATATTTCCGGGAGGGAGCCGCAAGATCAACAGAGTGTGGGTAGGGAAAGGTAAGTTGGCGCTTTATTTTAGCGGAAAATAAGCGAAATAACCCCTCTCCCTCTCCGTTCCAGTGGTTTCCATGGGGGAATTCAACAAAAAGTTTCGCGGAGGAGGGGGATATATATATATATATATATATACGACATATCCGCGCGACAGTTTGCTTATTTAAGCCCGGCTTAAGCAAAGCTCTCTCCAACTCGGGGCGAGAGCGTTACAGTTTGCCAATCGTAAGATCGAACTTGCAACGGGTAGTCCAGCGACTATCTTCGCTGACCCGATTCCTCTTAACGAGAGCTTCTTGTGTTAATTCGTTTCGAAAAGGATTATCTTTCATTTTATACACCGAGGTATTCGATTCATCATTCATTTATTACGATCCATCGATAACGTGAAAATTATAATACCTCGGTTTATATATATATACATATATTATAATTATAATACTCGAGCGCGAATTAAACGTAACTTAACCGGAGGGGACGTCTTTTATTACGTTCGAGCGTACAATAATTCCTATGAGTCATCCAATCGATTGGAATAAAAAGGAAAAAGAAAAACGTCGAATCGAATAGGTCATCATCCACTCGTCGATTCAATATTACCGGAATATCCATTATTATTATCGTACGATTAAGCGAGAAGAAGAAAAACGAATAAGAAGAGGAGGAGGAGGATATACACAATCGATTCGAATACGATTCCGCATATTCACGCGGAACGATAATTACCAATCACGGAGCGTGTTTCACGCGTGATTAAACAACGAAATATTATTAGAGACAAAGCAGATTTACGTAATCCCCCGTGTAAAAGGGAATAGTTGAAAGAGTAATTAACCGATCATCCGAGATGTGATCGAATTCGAGGTGGGGGATGATTCCTTTTTTACACGATTTTTTCCGATTTCCCTCGAAAACCACGCGCGAGAGGAGTTGCATAAAGATATAAAAATATGGAGGAGAAGAAGAAGTAAAAATAGTGGAGGGGTGTTTGTGTGCGTCAACCGGGTCTCGCCTTAATGCTCGTAACGTGTTCCGGTTGAGGCCGAGCATCTGTGTAAAATACGGATGAGACTTGTATCCAGCGCTCGATGCGGCCTACAGAGCGCAACTGTGGTCGAGCTCTCTCTCTCTCTCTCTCTCTCTCTCTGTCGCTCTCGTTGCCGGGCAAAAACCAGCCCCGCAAAGCGAAACGATCGCGCTTCAAAAATCAAAGCGACCAACAGATTCAACTTTCCCTTTTGAATCGAAATACCCCGAAATAAACTTTTCTTCCTCCGCTCTTTTCAGATCCGTTCGTCCACCTGTTTTATATATATATATATTTCGCTGCTCCTCTCTTCGTGTTCTTCTTCCCTTCCCCTCGGATAATTTCGAAGGTACAAAGGGGAAAAAGGAAAAAGTGTGTAAGAGGCGCATCGTCGTATTGAATCTCGTATCTTGGTGATTAATGATGAGAGGAGCGGCTCGATTACGAATGCTGTCTTCTCGGAGGAACTCGGAGGCTCGTCGATATATTCGAGGAAATATCTCTTCGTTTCGATCGTACGAAAAATAATTACGTGCGTTCGATCTTCGAAATTCGAGATTAGAACGGATTTTAATTTTTAAATACGTGCTCGAATCGAGAATGGAACGAGGATTCGAGGTACCATTTTGTTTCGTACGAAAAATAATTACTTATGTCGCGTTCGATCTTCGAAATTCGAGATTACGAAGAAGAATGGATTTTAATTTTTAAATACGTGCGATTAAGAATTTTACCTTCTCGCGTGCGTGGTCGAATAGAGAATGGAACGAGGATTCGAAATACGACTAGTTTTGGTGCGAAAAATATTTACGTCGCGTTTAATAATAACGACGAGTCACGTTTTATTTTCGAAATTCGAAATATTATTATTAACGCGTAATTGCGAAGATTGAATTCTAATTTTTAAATACGATTAAAAATTTTACCTTCTCGCGTGCGTGATCGAAACGAAGAAGTACCATTTGTTTCGTACGAAAAATAATAACGTCGCGTTCGATCTTTAAAATTCGAGATTACATCGTCGAAAATCGAAAGAATAGAATTCTATATTCACGCATGCGTGGTTTGATCGAAAATAAAACGAGGATTCGAAGTATTATTTGTTTCGTACGAAAAATAATTAATTATATCGCGTTCGATCTTCGAAATTCGAGATTACGTAGAAGAGCGAATTTTAATTTTTAAATACTCGATTCGTACGATTAAGAATTTTACAATCTTGCAGTCGAATCGAAATTGAAACGAGAACTCAAAGTACCATTTGTTTCGTACGAAAAATAATTAATTAGATCGCGTTCGATCTTCGAAATTCAAGATTACGTAGAAGAGCGAATTTTAATTTTTAAATACTCGATTCGTACGATTAAGAATTTTACAATCTTGCAGTCGAATCGAAATTGAAACGAGAACTCAAAGTACCATTTGTTTCGTACGAAAAATAAGAACGTCGCGTTCGATCTTTAAAATTCGAGATTACATCGTCGAAAAACGAAAGAATAGAATTCTATATGCACGCATGCGTGGTTTGATCGAAAATAAAACGAGGATGCGAAGTATTATGTGGTTCGTACGAAAAATAATTAATTAGATCGCGTTCGATCTTCGAAATTCAAGATTACGTAGAAGAGCGAATTTTAATTTTTAAATACTCGATTCGTACGATTAAGAATTTTACAATCTTGCAGTCGAATCGAAATTGAAACGAGAACTCAAAGTACCATTTGTTTCGTACGAAAAATAATTATTTATGTTACTTATGTCGCGTTCGATCTTCGAAATTCGAGATTACGTCGAAGTATGAATATTAATTTTCAAATATATACGATTAAAAATTTTACCTTCACGTGGTTGAATCGAGAGTGAAACGAGGATTCGAAGTATCATTAGTTTCGTAAAATAATTACGTATGTCGCGTTTGATCTTCGAAATTCGAAATTACGTCGTCCAAAATCGGGTTTTAATTTTCAAATACGTGCGATTAAGAATTCTACCTTCTCGCGTGCGTGGTCGAATCGAGAATGAAATGAGGATTCGAAATACGACTAGTTTCGATACGAAAAATATTTACGTCGCGTTTAATAATAACACGACGAGTCGCGTTTGATTTTCGAAATTCGAAATATTATTATTAACGCGTAATTGCGTCGTCGAAGATCGAATTCTAATTTTTAAATACGATTAAAAATTTTATCTTTTTGCAGTCGAATAGAAAGTAAAACAAGGATTCGAAGATCTTTTTTTTTCGTACGAAAAATAATTATGTACGCTGCATTCGATTTTCAAAATTCAAAATTACGTCGTTCAAGATCGGATTTTAATTTTCAAATACGTATAATTAAGAATTTTATCTTGGTATTCGAAGTACCATTTGTTTCATACGAAAAATAATAACATAACGTAATTTGTTTCGTACGAAAAATAATTACATATGTCGCGTTTC
>NW_006263330.1:15334-19932 GCF_000469605.1 Apis dorsata | reverse complement strand
GAAATTCGAGATTACGTCGAAGAAAGAATTTTAATTTTCAAATACGTACGATTAAGAATTTTACCTTCTCGCGTACGTGGATCGAGAATGGAACGAGGATTCAAAGTACCATTTGTTTCGTATAAAAAATAATTGTATATGTCGCGTTTGAATCTTCGAAATTTGAAATTACGTCGAAGAACGAATATTAATTTTCAAATAGGTACAAATTTTCGATAGGTACGATTAAGAATTTTACCATCTTGCAGTCGAATCGAAAGTGAAACAAGAATTGAAGGTACCATTTGTTTCGTACGAAAAATAATTATATACATCGCGTTCGATCATCGAAATTAAAAATTACATCAAGATCGGATTTTAATTTTCAAATACGTACAATTAAGAATTTTATCTTCTCGCGTGCGTGGTCGAATGGATAATGAAACGAGGATTCGAAGTACCATTTGTTTCGTACGAAAAATAATTAATTATATCGCGTTCGATCTTCGAAATTCGAGATTACGTCGAAGAAAGAATTTAATTTTCAAATACGATTAAGAATTTTATCTTCTCGCGCGCGTGGTCGAATGGATAATGAAACGCGGATTCGCAGTACCATTTGTTTCGTACGAAAAATAATTATGTATATCGCGTTCGATCTTCGAAATTCGAGATTACGTCGAAGAAAGAATTTAATTTTCAAATACGATTAAGAATTTTATCTTCTCGCGCGCGTGGTCGAATGGATAATGAAACGCGGATTCGCAGTACCATTTGTTTCGTACGAAAAATAATTATGTATATCGCGTTCGATCTTCGAAATTCGAGATTACGTCGAAGAAAGAATTTTAATTTTCAAATACGTACGATTAAGAATTTTATCTTGCAGTCAAATCGAAAGTAAAACAAGAATTGAAGGTACCATTTGTTTCGTACGAAAAATAATTATATATATCGCGTTCGATCTTCGAAATTAAAAATTACATCATTCAAGATCGGATTTTAATTTTCAAATACAATTAAGAATTTTACCTTCTCGCGTGCGTGGTCGAATCGAGAGTGAAACGAGGATTCGAAGTACCATTTGTTTCGTACGAAAAATAATTATATACGTCGCGTTCGATCTTCGAAATTCGAGGTCACGTCGTCGAAAAATAGAATTTTACCTTCTCGCGTGCGTGATCGAAACGAAGAAATACCATTTGTTTCGTACGAAAAATAATTACGTCGCGTTCGATCTTTAAAATTCGAGATTACGTCGTGGAAAATCGGAAGAACAGAATTTTACCTTCTCGCGTGGTGGAATGGAGAGTGAAACGAGGATTCAAAACCAATAGTTTCGTAAAATAATTATATATGTCGCGTTCGATCTTTAAAATTCGAGATTACGTCGTCGAAAAATAGAATTTTACCTTCTCGCGTGCGTGATCGAAACGAGGAAGTACCATTTGTTTCGTACGAAAAATAATTACGTATATTAGACCTTTAAAATTCGAGATTACGTCGTGGAAAATCGGAAGAATAAAATTGTACCTTCTCGCGTGCGTGGTCGAATCGAGAATGAGACGAAATACGACTTTCGAATCGTACGAAAAATATTTACGTACGTCGCGTTTAATAATAACACGACGAGTCGCGTTTAATAATAACACGGCGAGTCGCGTTTGATTTTCGAAATATTATTGGAAACTAACGCGTAATTACGTGGTCGAAAATCGGAACCAGATTTTAATTTTCAAATACGTACGATTAAGAATTCTACCTTCTCGCGTGCGTGATCGAATCGAGTGATAAAATCGATTCAAAGTACCATTAGTTTCGATCGTACGAAAAAATCTACACACATCGCGTTTAATAATAACACGACGAGTTCGATCTTCGAAATTGGAAATATTATTTAAAACTAACGCGTAATTACGTCGTCGAAGATCGAAGCCGGATTCTAATTTTCAAATACGTACGATTACGAATCCTCACGTGCGTGGTCGAGAGCGAAACGTGGATTCGAAATACCATTTGTTTCGTACGAAGAATATTTACTTACACCGCGATTACGTGATCGAAGATCGAAGCCGGATTCTAATTTTTACGATTACGAATATTCTCGTCGTGAGACGAAATATTATTTCCTTCGAAAAGTATTTTTATAACTTACGTTCGATCTTCGAAATATCATCGAGATTAACGCGCCATTGCCATAGTCGAAGATGGTAATTTTCAGGTCAATGCGAGACAATAATCGCGACGACGAACGTCGATAAACGTTATCGGTTGAATCTGCGTTAAAAGCGGGACGGGAAGGGTTCGGAATGTAACCAGTTTCTGGTAAAATCCGCAAAGCTTTGGGATCGTCGCGATTAATTATATTTACCCGGCGGATCTTGATCGAAGGAAGGCGACGCATCCGTGCGTCATTCGCGGATGCTCGAAAGAGGGGGAGGGAGGGAGAGACGAGATGATTATTGTTCGAATGGAAACGCAAAACCATACGGTATCGATTCCCGTCAACGGATTCCCGCTGTTTGCCGAACAAGCAATCCGGGGAAAGAACACAATGGGGGAGCGCATTTCTGTTTGACAAGACGGAAATACCTTGCGTAAATACGGTTCGTCATCGAGCCGGAAGGGAGGGAACGGTCATCGAACGGAATCGTCATCGAGTGGAATACGCGAGGATTCTGCAAAAATGAGAGAGAGTCATCGTTGTCCAAAGATCAACGAACGATATTACGATTGGTCGATTCCTCGACTTTGTCTCGAATAACGAATAACATCCGGTTACACCGAAGAAATTTCGATTCTATTATATCCTTTTACTCGGTCGAGTAAAAATACTACGATATTATTACGGGAATTATAACTAGGAATTATAACGTAGTGTGTCATTGGCAACGCCAGAGAACGCAAAAACGAAACTTTCTAATAATAAATTACGGTGACGAGCAGTTTCGAGAGTGGTCGAGTTCAGCTTCCCTCCCCTCTCCCCCCTCCCACCGTATCTCGTTTTTCGGCGGCCAAAAAACGCGTAAGATAAAATTTATTGGAGACGTTGGCCGCGCTGCGTCCGTGGGGGAGGGGGAGGGGGAAAAAAGGCCGGAAGGAAGTCCCATTGTGCGCCGAGTTTGCGCCGCGAAAATATGATTTTTGCTCGACCAACTGTGCGCAACGTGCATCCGAACAATGCACGAATTCACGGATCCACGACGAGGATTCGCTCTCGGAGGTCGCTTCGTCAACGAAAGATTATGCGCAAAGTTTCACGGATTCGGTTGTTAACCGCGGGTAAAATTAGCGGCCGTTGATCCGAGAACGAGAGAAAATCTCTAAAAACCGATTGCCCAGTTAGTTTTAAAACAAAATCCTTGTATTAGATATCTAATCCATCTCGTTCAATTGAAGGATCGAATAAATATTCCACACACATATATATATATATATATTTCCATATTTTCGGAAATGGATTTTGATAAATAAGAAAGCGTGAAATATATGGACTGTCCGTCGAATGCCGATGTAAATTAATCTTTCTCGTCGGACCGACCGACTTATCGTCGACTTTCATCCATAATAAAAGTTATAGGAATCTCTTGTACATCGAATAAAAAGAGGGACAGAGAGCAATTTCTATTTTATTCTATCCGCGACCTTCTTCTTTGACCGATACCATCTTCCGTTCACCTTCGCCTGAAGCTAAGCAAGAAATACATAGAAACGTGTATAGCGCGCCCGTCGCTCGCCTCTATATACGAATCGAGATGTACGAATCGTTTGAACAAGGCGAAACGATACATATTCGCGGCGAAATCGGCTCTGTGTAAATTCGATAATGGCCGTTTTCATCGCGGTGTTACAACGCGGCGGTGTGGGTCGGTAGGGTTCACGGAAGCGGGAGAGAAGAGTTAGGTGAGAGAGGGGAGGGGGGGGGGGGGGGGGTGGGGGGGGGGGAAGGGGGGGGGGGGGGAGGGGTGGGGGGGGGGGGGGGGCGGGGGGGGGTGGTGGACGTACGCGCCCACGAAAATGCGTATCCGGGGTCGCGGCGATCCGCGGCCGGTGAATTCGGATCCGGCGGCGGCTAAGTGGGACGCTATTATCGGTCCGTGTGTACTCGTTCGCCGCGCGTTATTATATTCTAGCCGCGGCTGCTACGAAATAATACCCAGAGATTCACGGTTTATTAACATGCTGGACGCGCACAGGTTGCCGTTTACGTGGACAATGTTCGCCCCCGTTAATAATTTCATTGCGGGCACCGAATCGTTTCACCGGGTTAACCGACCGCCTCTATACGAAAACGTCGAGAAATATCTCGCTTTGTGAGCGCGTGGCGCGTCTCCGTCAACTCGAAAACGAAACGAGGGAGGGAGAAAAAAAGGGAAAAAGAAAAAACGAAAAATAAAAAAAAAAAAAAATAAAAAATATGTGTATACCGTGGTTGAAACAACACGAACAAACGGTTGTTTTAAAATCGAGTTTCCACCGGGCAAGTCGGCCTGGTGACCCAGGCCGCGCGACGAGTTTGTTTAGCAGAAACAAACTGTCAACTAATCTTTAGAATAACCTCGAGCAATTAAACAGGTATCCGACATGCGGTTAATTCTAAAAAACTGGAGCGCTACAAA
>NW_006263330.1:13607-15323 GCF_000469605.1 Apis dorsata | reverse complement strand
AAAAAAAAAAAAAAAAAAGAAAAAAAAAGAAAAAAAAGAAAAAACGGCGTCGAGCACCGGTTTTAACGATTCTCCTCCGGTTTGAAAGATCAAAGGTGGGACAATTAGCGAAATGGTATTTAAAAAAAGAAAGAAAGAAAGAAAGAAAGAAAGAAAGAAAGAAAAGAGAAAAAGAACGGACGGTTGAAGATAAACGGTTGCGGTTACGGGACAAACGAAACAGAGGAGGAGGAGGAGGAGGATTAACACGCGCGATAACGATCGTAACTCCGTAACTCGAAGTTGGTCGGAAATTACGCGATTGAATCAGACGAGAAGAGTCGTCGAAAAATGAACGCGTAGATTTTTCCGGAGGAGGCGATTCGCTTGCCTCGGACGGGGAAAAGAAGGAAAGGACGAGGTGGGAGACGAATTATAAAGAGAGGTTGTACGGTGAGAGGTATTACAGTTACACCTATACCTCGTATAAAGATACGAGGCCGAGTGGCACGTGCGAGCTTTCGTCGTGTCACGCGTATCTCGTCGTGCCGCGTTCGTTTTCTCATCCCGTCCCGATCCCGACACGAGTCGTCGTTGCCACAACTAATAATTGTCAACGGGATTTAAGGTACAACGTAATAGTGGGCTCGAGGGAAGTGAAATTCGAGACGATTCCAACGGTCGGTGGATAATTGGCATAATGCTTATCTATGGAGCGTCGTTCCCTCGTTCCTTCGTTCGTTCGGAAAAAAAGTGTAATGGGAAGAAAGGTGGAGGGGAAAAAAGTCGCATATACGATTCGTCGTGACGGAAACAATAGGATATTAAATATAATTGAGCTATTAGATTCGAGTTAAAGGAGAAACGATAAAAATAATCGTTTTTTTTTTTTTTTTTGCGTTATGAAAATGTACTTTAATCGCGATATTTTTTTGTCTCTTCCCCGCGTTAATTCGCGCGATGTTAAACACGCGAAAAATTCAACCGCGCTAATTAGAACTAAAATTAATTAACGCGGCCCGGTTAGTTAGATCCGCATTAATTCCCCTCGCCCCGTTAATTAATGCCGATCCGATTTCAACGCGATGCCATAGATCTCTCTCTCGCCGCGGATGACAAACGATATAATATAATATAATAAAAAGGGAAAAACAAGGCAGACGGTTAAAGGTTCGAATTGATCCGCGACGTTCGAGGTCGTTTGACGCGTTGAGCGTGACCTTCGGCAAAAAAAAAAAAAAGAAAAATAAATAAATCGAAATATACAAATTCCCTACAAAAGTTTCAAGTTACGAAAAATAATAAAATTCCTCAACGATAATAAATTATCGTTTCCCGCATAAATAACTGCGTAATTTTTTCAGCAATTTATATAAATGATTATTTTGTTATGTCGAATAATTACGTAACTTGTATATTGCAATTACCATAACGACGATCGATATCGAAAAACGTTTTCGTCGAATTCTTTAAATAATACAGTACAACTAGCATGTCGAAACGAACGAAGATCTAATCTTCTTCGCATACGCATACGCGTATTTTTTCTACGTTAATTTGAAACACGTGACTTCAAGGTGATTTCGGCGCGTCTATTAATTAACCGCGACAATTTTTGCGACAATTATCGGCGAAAAGTCGAACGAAGTGAACGAGAGACGCCTGCCTTCCGATCAAATCGGAAACGTTTCCCTCCCCAATTCTCTCGATTACACTTTTCTCTCGAGAATCGATCCT
>NW_006263330.1:10515-13519 GCF_000469605.1 Apis dorsata | reverse complement strand
AATAACCCGTTTTTTCTTTTTCTTTTTTTTTTTTTTCCGTACGTGCTTCGTAGAATGTCGTACAACCTGTCAATCTCGCCGAGCTGCCCGGATCCGAATCTGGGGCCGAGCCTCGCGCAGGTGTGCCCGGGATCGCAATTTTTGACGTTCATGAGCCTGTTGAACACGTTCGTACTCGCCAAGGAGGAGATCTCGCTGCTGTGCGAACGATTCAAACCCGTGGAACCTGCCGAATATTATTACGATTTCATCGTGGTGGGCGGTGAGTACAAACCCATCATTCGATTTCGATCGTGCATTTTAATCGAAATATCATTAGCTTTCGCCATTTTTTTTTCTCTCTCTCTCTCTCTCGATAATATAAACGTGCAGCGTGCAGTTGAACGGGGTCTATTAAGGATATACTCGCTTTCTCGTCGTTTGCACGCAACGCGATATTATAATAACAAATTATAACGAAGGAACGTTTGTTATTATCGCGTAACGCTCGCGTAACGATCGTTCATTATCTGAACACCCGTTAATTGAACTTTTTGTTTTGTAATATTCGCGATGCGCATCGAGAGCGAAATCGTTGGAAATCGATCGAGAGATCGATTCGAAAGTAGGTGAAAGAAACATTTTTTCCTTTCCCGATCGTTATTCCGTTATTTCGCACGCTCATCAATTGGATCGTTAATCGCTCACAAGTTGGAAAGTTATCCGATTCGCGCCAAGTCTCCTCGAAAGAAGGAAAGATTCGTTCGCGTAATACGTTCACTCTTGATCGAGCCTCGGTTCGAGAAACTTTCGATGCGCGAGGACAGGACGAAACCATAATAAATCGAAACAAGTATCGGCGGCGCTTGCCACGATCTCGATTCTGTGCCATTACTCGCTTGTTTCGCAAAGAGAGAGCGGACGGCACTTTTTCCCTCGAATTTCCATCGAATCCAAACGCTTTTCAATCCGTATATATTATGCCCTCGTTTCGAGATCGAAAAACGATTTCTTTCTTATTATATTCGTATCCTCAGGTTAACTCGAAAGAACGCGTGTTTCATTATCAGATCAAAAGGTTATTGTTTAAAAACGACGTAAGAAGGTTATTCGTATTTAACAACGTCGTGATCGAATTAATGGGGAAAAGTATGCATAGAGAAATGTATAGTTTCTTACCGATTTTCAAAGTGACTCGAAACAAACAAGACCACGTGACTCCGCCCGAACTTTAAATAGGATGAAACTGACTCCTCCTCTTTCTTTCGGTTCTCCCTCTTCCTTCCATCCGACGATAAAAATTTCGAAATCGAAAAATACCGTTTTTTCTTTTATTTTTCGAACGAAAAATATTCACAACGATCGAATCCCTAGACTCGCGGGAGAAACGCGCGAAATCGCATAATTATATTATTTTCTATAAAAATCGTATACCGTTTATCCGAAAGATAAACAACCGCGCTGTATCGCGTTTCGTTCCAGCCGACGAGCAACGAACGAATTTCGCAATTTCGCACGGGGATTCGAACGAAAAAAGGGGGGAGGGGGGATTGTTCGAAGGCCGGAAACGCAGAAACGCGAAACAAAGACTAACCGGTGGAAAAACTGGCCGAGGAGGGGGGAGGTGTCGCAATGGCGTCGACGAGGGAGGGTGACGAAAAGTCGAGAGACTCGTTCGAGCGTGGCGAATCGCATCCAGAAACAGTGGTGGAGGGGAGGGAGAGCAAAGCGAAATAATCATATTTGACTCGGACGCGGTTTAAACCGTTTTCTCCCCTCCTCCCTATGGAAGCTGTTGTTTCTAAACGGGTGGAAGAGTCGCCTCAATTTCGAATCGCTCGTTTCACCCGCCTCCTCCTATTTATTTATTTATCCACGCACGGATAACAAAATTATCCCACGCAGAATGACATCGGTGATGACTGTGACGGTAATTCGTCGATTATCGCGGGAGATCACGTTCGTTCACGCGGATTATTGATACTAAACCGTTATTCACTCCATCGATTACCGCGTTATTAATATCATTTTCGATTCCTATCGTAATCTCCTATCCATCTCTCGATCGTACGAGCACACCTTCTCTGCATTTGCTATTCATGGTGTATTCATTGCATTGCGGTCACATTAGATTATTAGATTTCGAGAAAGTTTTATTATTCTCGAGAAAGTCGAGGAGAGCGGATCGAGGAAAGAATCGATTTCGTAGCGGAAAGTTAACCGTCGTTCGAGAGGCCTCGTGTAAAAAGAGGAAAGGAAAAACATTGTCTTTGCAATTGTTTCAACCTATATTATGAATTAAATCGTTAAATCGTTAAATTTATATATATATATATATCTCGAATATTCGGAATCGGCAATCGGTTCGCGATCGCGTAGCTCAACGACGACAACGAGCCGATCTTCCATCCCTCTCAAAAACCGCAAAGGGATCTCGATGAGGTGTGAAAACCCTGTTATTGCTTCCGTTACGTAAATCCCTTTCAGGGCGTGATTAAAGGAAGAAGAAATTATCCGGATCGGTAGGAAGGATCACGAACACGCGCGCGGCAATTATGATAAAATATGCATTTCGCCGGGTGCCGCGAAAATATTTTATAATAGCCGGCCGGCCCCGTTATTTCCATAATCTCGCCGAATATTCAACGTATCGCGCGATGAAAATGTTATTTTCCCCGGTGACACTTTTCTCTCTCTCTCTTCCTCTTTTTTCCTTCTCATCCCCGGGCATCGATGCACGGCCACGCGCAGATTAGCGTGAAATTTCCGTCACACTATGCGGATCGTAAATTCCGATCGAACGTTATCTCACACGCACGCACGCTCTTCACTTCGTCCCCTTCCCTGATAGGGAATCCTTAAGAGATATATCAAAAAGAAAGAAAGAAAATGCACGAAGGAGGAGAGATCGGTAGGCGAGCGGTAGACAAACAACGGCGCGGTAGGTAGGAACGGCGATGGAATGTAAATAAAGTCGCGGCTAAAGTCGAGTCGAGCGAAGGATTCGAGCGCTCCGCCGTAAGAC
>NW_006263330.1:7135-10204 GCF_000469605.1 Apis dorsata | reverse complement strand
TGAGGAGATCGAGGGATTCATCGACGAGTCCCCCCCCACCCCACCCCTCCCATCCGATGGATCGATATCGTTGGCGATGGTTACGCAATACCGAGTTATGGAACGTTTCTTGCAAGAACCTGATTTTCACCCGTTGATCTCTCCGATTCCGTTGTGTGACGGCAATCGGTGGTCCGGTTTCGCGGGAAATGGCATTGCCGGGAGGGGGAAGGGAGGGGGGAACGCCACCGGCGAAACGCGGAGAAAAACAAAAGCAGGATCTCTCCGGTATATAAAAGGGAACGGGGCTCTCTTCGCCTCGGAATCTGCTTCTTTCGAAGCAAGGGATTCGATACCTTCTTCTTCTTCTTCTTCTTGTCCTTCTGTCCCATCTGTTTCTTCGTTCTTTCGTGTTTTCGCCGCTTCTTGGGAGGGGAGGGGAGNCTAGTCACAGCGGCCGATGTCACAGTCGGTACAGTCGCGGCCGCTACTTTTTCCTCTTCTCGAGAATGCAAGAAAGTGGGGCAAGAGCAATAACGAGCGGATGGCGATTCGAAACGGCTTATTTTCTGCGCTATTGCGCACGACCGAACAACCTCGTTCCCCCGATAACCGGTGTCCGCTATCTCTTCTCTCGATTCCATCGATGGACAATCCGATTAAACGAGGAACTAATTATCCTGGTTAACCTGGATCCACGATTCGAATGTTCACGGCAAGGTTTTCGATCGATCGAGTGGATATCTGTTTTATCGAGAATAAAAAACGAGAATTTTTTTTGGAATTTTTTCCCAGGAATTTGGATTTGGAAATTGCGGATAAATCGCGTAAATCTGTCGCGAAGGATCGAGCCGGTGGAAAAGCTGCGGGACGAAATACCGCCACGGTTAATTAATATTAAACGCCACGAGCGTGTTGTTAATTACTTCGAACAGCAACGATGAGCCCGATATTATTCCGCAACAAGCAAAGCTTCACGTATTAATCTTCCGAAGCGTGGCCTCATAATTAGCTACGTCTCATAAATATCTCGCGCCCGCAACGCGAGACTAAACAGACCCGTTGCGTTGCTACACGCTTTCGATAAAACTGAAAGATAACGTTGCAACATTTGCATGTCATTCGGATAGGAATATTAACACCGGTGTTACTCCTTAAAGCGCACGCGTACAAATAGCTCAATTTATTTGTCTCTTCCCGTTATTTATTTCAGGCCCGAGTTGATACTCTCCGTGAAATATAAACCGTGCAGTACAAATTGCTCGTTTTTCTCCAATTTTATCGCTTTCTGGAACGATCGACGCGATAAGTCTCGCACACAACTTCGATAGTCGAATATCGTTTATTTCCTCGAGTAACATCGTACTCGTCGATAAGTGAAAAAAATATCTAATCAATTTCGACAATATATGTATCGAAAAAAAGAAAATAATACTCTCTCCCAGTCTTCTTTCGACTTGTCCGACAAATAGAATATTCCATTTTCGAAGAAGAAAGTATACACGGATCTATGTTTTCGTATTTTCTCGCTCTTTCGGTTTCTCTCTTTATTACGCACGGATACACGGATACACGTGTCACGTGTAAGCGAAGGCGAAACACGTTCCGCGTACCAAAGCATCGCGGATAACGTGTGTATATATATATATATATACATATAAACATACTACACGCACGGTATAATTACTTTTACCTCGTCGGCGTTGCCAGTTTGCCACGGTCAAGGCCTCGTCGAACCACTTTCTAGCCTGTTCCACGCGAGATGATTTGCCCGTTGATTCACGGATCGCTTCGTTTCTCATTCTCATCGTATGTTCTCGTTGTTGTTGTTGTTGTTGTTATTGTTTCGATTTCGTAATAAATCGTTCGGTCACTCGTTTCTCCTTTTTAGGAGGAACAGCTGGTTCCGTGGTGGCGTCTAGACTGAGCGAGCAACCGGAATGGAAAGTTTTGTTGCTCGAGGCTGGCCCGGACGAGCCGCCTGGTACGGATCTTCCCAGCATGGTGGCCATGTTTCTAGGTACGTCTCTACATACCTTCGACCGTAAAAGTGGCAGAACAGAAATTAAAAAGATGGTTGATTTGGAACAGGAAGCGATATCGATTGGGGTTATCGGACGACGAACGAGAAGAACGCCTGCCTCTCCTCGGGCGGCTCGTGTTTCTGGCCACGTGGTAAAAACCTCGGAGGCACCTCGAGTCACAACGGCATGATGTACACGCGGGGTCATCCCAAGGATTACGACAACTGGGCGGCGATGGGCAATGATGGATGGTCGTGGCAGGACGTAAGCCTCCAAGTTGTTAATATTTCCAAGACTAGATGGAATTAAAACGAGGGAAAGAAAGAAATAGAAATTAAAAATTACGAAACGTACGCATATCGTGTACAATTTTTTTCTCTCAACGCTATGGATTTATAAAAAAAAGTGAGTTGCGGAGTAGTTAACGATTTACCAATCCGTCAGTCTGATTCACCTTAATAATAATCTCGCAGAGGGCAACTTAACGCGACACACTTTTCTTTCCTTTCCCCTCTCCCGTAAAATAGGTCCTGCCGTATTTCATGTGCTCGGAGAACAACACGGAGATCAATCGTGTCGGGCGGAAATATCACTCGACCGGCGGATTGCTCAACGTCGAGAGATTTTCTTGGAGGCCGGACATTTCCAACGATATACTCGCCGCCGCGGCCGAGCTGGGATACCCGATCCCCGAGGAGTTGAACGGCGATCAACTCACCGGATTCACGGTCGCTCAAATGATGAGCAAAGACGGGGTCCGGCGCAGCGCCGCCACCGCTTTCCTCCGCCCGTTCCGCAACAGGAGGAATTTACAAGTCGTTACCAACGCCACCGTGACGAGGATCCTGTTGAAAGAGAGGAAGGCGGTTGGCGTGCAGTATTACAAGGTAAATGATAAATTGCGCCAAACACCACCGCTAAAAGCATTGATTAGCCATCGATAAACCGACACAAATTACATACACACGCGATAAGAAATTTTAAAATCAAATATGGCCGTGTTCTCTCTCTTTCTTTATTCGTCAAATTATTCCTATTTCCCGCAATTTGCATTTGTCTCAGAACG
>NW_006263330.1:6095-7124 GCF_000469605.1 Apis dorsata | reverse complement strand
CTCCGCGTCGCACGCGCCTCGCGGGAAATAATCGTTTCCGGCGGCGCCGTCAACTCCCCTCAGATCTTGCTTCTCTCCGGGATCGGGCCCAAGGAGCATTTGGCGGCCGTGAACGTGAGCGTGGTCCACGATCTTCCAGGTTAGCGATCCTTGCAAACTTGATAATCCACATATCTATTATAATTAATAATTTTTGTATAGGTGTCGGCGAGAATCTGCACAACCACGTCTCGTTCACGTTGCCGTTCACCATAGACCGCCCTAACGAGTTCGACCTGAACTGGCCCTCGGCCTTGGAGTACGTCGCGTTCAGGAGGGGGCCCGTCGCCTCGACCGGTTTGTCCCAACTGACGGGGATCGTGTCCTCGATATACACGAGCCCGGACGACCCCGACCTTCAGATCTTCTTCGGCGGTTATCAGGCGGCTTGCGCTACGACAGGCCTCGTCGGAGCCTTGATGGACAACGGCGGCCGTCACATCAGCATCTCGCCCACGAATCTTCACCCCCGCAGTCGAGGTACGACGATAATAATAATAATAATAATAATAATTGAATTTTTCTGGGGATTCGCCATTCTTCCAGGTACTCTTCGACTGGCCAGCAACGATCCCTTCGCGAAACCAATAATTCACGGGAATTATTTGAGCGACCCGATGGACGAGGCGGTCCTCCTCCAAGGGATTCGGATAGCCTTGTCGCTGAGCAACACTAGCGCGTTGGCGAAGTACAACATGACTCTTGACAACCCTCCCCTCGAGGCTTGCTCCCGGCACCCGTACCTAAGCAACGATTACTGGAGGTGCGCCGTGCGCCAGGACACTGGGCCGGAGAATCATCAGGCGGGATCGTGTAAAATGGGCCCTGCCACCGACAGAATGGCGGTGGTCGACTCGAAGCTGAGGGTGCACGGTATCGGAGGATTGCGCGTTGCTGACACGTCCATCATGCCTCGAGTATTTAAAATATATCTTTCTTGTAATTTTCTTCACGAAAGAATTGTCGTGTTCGATATAATGGAGAGAGAAA
>NW_006263330.1:5733-6047 GCF_000469605.1 Apis dorsata | reverse complement strand
TTTTGTTTCTCGGTTTGGTCTCGGAAAGGTGACGTCCGGGAACACGGCCGCTCCAGCGATCATGATCGGCGAGAGGGCAGCCGCTTTCGTCAAGTCGGATTGGGGCGGTGCGCCGGCAAAATGGTACGGGCATGCTTCTTCCCATCCGTGGAAAAACTGAACGGCAGTCGGGAGGCGATTGAATAGTCACTAGAGTATAAGTCAAATATTTGCCATATTTCCTAGTAGTTCCCATCCCACGATCGACAACTCGTTGGATCTATTGCTTTGGGGGATCAAATACATCGACTGGGACCAGGGTGACTGGTAGCCAA
>NW_006263330.1:3374-5727 GCF_000469605.1 Apis dorsata | reverse complement strand
GACTCGATCTCTAGTCCATCTCGAAACCGGGTTTAACAGGATATTTGCATCGCAGCTTTCGTTTACATTAGCCGGATCGACGTGGTATGGTCGAAAATTGATGTCGAATATTTTTTTTTAAACGAACGCTTCAATTTATAATGTCGATATTCCATTATCCCATCCGTGCCAAGAACGCGTACGTTCTTTCCCTTTCTTTTTATTATTATTATTATTATTATTATACGCGTGAAAAACTATGACTTTTATCAAGCTCGACTCATATTTGATTATCTTCCTCTTTATTAGATAAACGCCCTTGTATACGTCGAAACCAAAGAAATGTAAATTGCCACTGTAAATGCGGATCAATAAATTGAATTATATATATATATATATATATATATAACACGTTATACATTTATATTTATTCATTTATACCTTATATCCGTATATTCGAGCAACGTTTCAATTAGAAAAGAGAAACGACGTAATTTTTCAAAGCGATATTTAAAAAAAAAGAAGAGAGAGAGAGAAAAGAATCGACAAACGTACGTGAGAAACCCCCCCCCCCCCCCCACGTTGCACGCGCGAAACTTATTCCCACGTGTTCTCTTTTGTTGCGGATTCTCACGATTTCGCGTTTATATATCCAATTTCTTTAAATTGAATTAAAATATAGTATATATTTGTGGGAGGATTTGTTGAAAGCAGGGGGGAGGGGTGCTATCCGTGGGTACATCATGCTCAGGATGCAAAATGGAATAGAACGTAATTTAACTCCTTAATGTCTGAATAATGAATTCTTCTTCGCGCGACAGGTTTCCTAGCTCCAGCTCTCCTAATTTAATACGCAACCGGGTATAACCGAAATTGGCACAGCGCCTGCCTCGAGATACGATTTAAACGGATACGCCATGATTATAGTAGAATAGAGATCAATCAGGATTAGAAATCTCTTAACGCGTATATTTGGGTGACATTAAGAGTAACACACGAGGCATCTTCATATATATACGTGTATGTATGAAATTTAAAAAATTTTAAAACGCGCGTGCGAGATTCTAATGTTTTCAAACTTTTCTTATCTTATCTCGCGATAAGACATTTTAACAATTAAGACATAAGGTAAAAATGGAAATGTTCGATGAAATATTACCGCAGTTGAAATAATTTTTTACCGAGCGACGATTTACCTTTGGCCGATCATCATCCATCATTTTCGATTCCTTCCGACGAATTCGACCAAGGCTTCGCAATCCATCAATACGATACGTCAGATAGTAAACGTCGACGCAATGATTTTTTAACTTTTCCCTTCCGCAATTTGCGCGCGTAATAATTTATTAAAATGGATCGGTTCATTTGTTTCGCGGATCCGTTTTCAAAACAAGCAGTTTTTCCTTATCGCGGCCGCCTCATCATCAATCGTTGGGGAAAAAGGAGGCTATAAGAAGGGGATTTCGAGGGGTACGAGGCTCAGTTGAGCAGACCAAAGCCCGCCGTGCATGGTTTTGCGTCTGCGTGCAATCGTTTCTTGACAACATGGTACGTTTTACGATTTTCCATTCTTTTATCCTCTTGGAAAGAAAATGATCGTCCCCCCCCTCCGCGGAATAATTCTTGTTTCAGGCGAACGTTATAGACTCGTTGTACAGCGAAGCCTTGTCCTCGCTGCCCTGCACCACGCCGTTCCTCGGCGGGCCCCAGCTCACCGACGTTTGCTCGGCGAGCAACGGGGAACTGTTCCTCGCCCTTCTCAATTTCTTCGTCGCCACAAGCCCGGTGATCGNCGAGCCGTGCCACCGCGTCCACTCCTCGAGGGTGCCGGATCTCAGCTACGACTTCATCGTGGTCGGTGGTAAGTCGTCGAAGTAAGGAAATGTGCTCGAAATTAATCTTTCGAGGAATCTTCTCGAGGATTCCTCGACGGAGGATTTCGAGGTCGACGCGGCTTTCAGAAATTTCGAGAAACTTTGCCACGGGTATTAAAATGTACGTCAACAATCGCGTTTTACGTTTAATACAGGTGGGGCTGCGGGGGCGGTGGTGGCTGGAAGACTGAGCGAAGTTTCAAATTGGAAAGTTCTCCTACTGGAGGCAGGCCCGGATGAGCCGGCGGGGGCTGAGATACCTAGTAATCTTCAGCTTTATCTCGGTAATTAATTTTACGGTGGAAACGCATTAAGTTGGGAAAAAGAAAGAGAGAGAAACGTTTGCAAAAAACAGGCGGTGATCTGGACTGGAAGTATCGCACGTCGAACGAGTCGCACGCCTGCATGAGCAAGGGAGGCAGTTGCTACTGGCCTCGAGGAAAGAACCTCGGGGGAACGACTCTTCACCACGGCATGGCGTATCATCGTGGCCATCCAAA
>NW_006263330.1:1328-3369 GCF_000469605.1 Apis dorsata | reverse complement strand
GATTACGAGAAATGGGTCCAACAGGGCGCCCTCGGTTGGAGCTGGGACGAAGTACGAACCCTACGTTCCTCCCCATCCTGCAACCCTTCTCACTCGCCACCTGTTTCCAGGTCATGCCGTATTACCTGAAATCCGAGAACAACACCGAACTGCACAGAGTCGGCACGAAGTACCATCGGAACGGAGGAGTGATGAACGTGGAAAGGTACGAGAAAGTTTTGTGATCTAACCAACCTTCTGACAAATTTTTGGAAAATAATAAATATTTCGACAGATTCCCTTACCAGCCCCCTTTCGCTTGGGAAATCCTGAGAGCGGCCGAGGAGGCGGGTTTCGGCATTTCCGAGGATTTGTCAGGGGATAAGATCAACGGTTTCACGATAGCCCAAACCATAAGCAAGAACGGGGTACGAGTGAGCAGCGCCAGAGCGTTCATCACGCCGTTCGAGCACCGTAAGAACCTTCACGTGATCGTGAACGCGACCGTGACCAGGGTGAGAACGCTGAACAAGAGGGCGACGGGCGTGGACGTGTTGGTGGTAAGTCGATCGAATCGAGAGACTCGTTCAGAGATTCGACTCATCCCGTTTCTATTCAGAACGGGAGGAAGAGGATCGTGTTCGCGAAACGGGAGGTGGTCTTGTCCGCCGGCACGATAAACACGCCCCAGTTGCTCATGCTGTCGGGCATAGGGCCCAAGGAGCACCTTCGATCCATGGGAATCCCCGTGGTGGTCGATTCGCCGGGGGTCGGCGAGAATCTTCACAATCACCAGTCGTTCGGCCTCGACTACTCGTTGGCCGAGGAATTTTACCCGACCTTCAACCAGACCAACGTTGACCAGTACCTGTACAATCNCGGGGCCGCTCTCGAGCACGGGCCTGGCGCAAGTGACGGGCATCTGGCACTCCAATTTCACCACCCCCGACGACCCCGATATCCAGATATTCTTCGCCGGTTATCAAGCGATTTGCAGCCCGAAGTCGAAGATCGCCGATCTCTCGGCTCACGACAAACAGGCGGTGAGAATGTCGGCGTTGAATCTTCAGCCTACGAGCAAAGGTTAGAATAGAAACATCTCTCTTCTCTCTTTCTCCTCTAATCGTTGATTCTTCAGCCTACGAGCAGATGTTAGATAGATTCCTTCTCTCTTTCTCTTCTAATCGAATCGCGTCAGGTCGCATCACGTTGAAGAGCAAGGATCCGCTGGAGCCGCCGATAATCTGGAGCAACGACTTGGGCACCCATCACGATCGCAGCGTGATGATCCAGGCGATCCGGGTGGTGCAGAGGCTGGTGAACACCACGACCATGAGGAATCTCGGGGTCGAGTTTCAAAGGATCGATCTACCGCAGTGCGACAACTTGGTGGAGGACAGCGACGATTATTGGAACTGCGTGATACAGTACAACACGAGGGCGGAAAATCACCAGACGGGCACGGCCAAGATGGGCCCCGCCTCCGATCGCATGGCGGTCGTATCGCCCAGGCTCAAGGTGCACGGTGTCAGGGGACTGAGGATCGCCGACGCCTCTGTTCAGCCGCAAGTAAGTCCATCTTTTTAATTTATTCCGATTCGAGTCGATAATTTGTTTCGTTCCTACAGGTGATCTCGGGCAATCCCGTTGCCTCGGTCAACATGGTCGGCGAGAGAGCGGCAGACTTCATCAAGGAGGACTGGGGAGAGTATTAGATGTCTCGATTAGATTGATGTAATCCGTAATTATCAAATGGTTATTTTACTTGACTTTGCACCTGTACTTATGTTATAAAGCTGCATATATATATAATTATTCTTATTGTGAGATAGGGGTCTATTTATTTTCCTTACGCGTTCCAAGTATCGAAAAAGGGAAGAACATTATTTATTCCGATTCGTGGCAATTCAACTGCTCGAGGAACTTCCATATAACGCTATATATATATATGTAATTATTCTTATTCTGAGATAGGGGTTATGGAATGTTAGTAACCCTATATATATATATATATATAATTATTTTTATTCTGAAATAAGGGTCTACTATTTTTCTTCTCATT
>NW_006263330.1:0-655 GCF_000469605.1 Apis dorsata | reverse complement strand
TATATATATATAATTATTCTTATTCTGAAATAAGAGTCTATTATTTTTTACTAACATTCCACGTTATAACCCTACATATATAATTATTCTTATTCTGAAACGGGCTTATTATTTTTTTTCTCATCTTGCAAATTATTATTTTCCCTACGTGTTTCAAGTTTCGAATCCAAGTATCGAAAAAGAGAAGAACATTATTTATTCCGATTCGTGGCAATCCAAGTTAAACTGCTCGAGGAATATTCCACATAATGCTACATATATATATAATTATTCTTATTCTGAAATAAGGACCTACTATTTTTCATTTCATCTGCTTGCGAGTTATTATTTTTTCTACGTGTTCCAAATATCGAATCACGAAAAAAAGAAGAATATTTTATTTATCTCAATTCGTGGCAATCGAAGTTTAAAAATTGCTAAACTGCTCGAGATTGGAGGAATATTCCACGTTATAATGTTACATATATATATATATATAATTATTCTTATTCTGAAATAAGAGTCTATTATTTTTTACACGTTATGGAATGTTAGTATATATATATATATAATTATTATTCTGAAATAAAAGTCTACTATTTTTCTTCTCATCTTGCAAATTATTATTTTCCTTATTTATTGTTTTAAGTTTCGAATGGAAATATCGAATCACGAA
>NW_006263329.1:911868-912342 GCF_000469605.1 Apis dorsata | reverse complement strand
ATCATTTTTTGATATTTAAATATTCATTTATTGATTGCTTTTGTCCATATTGATTTTATCATTCATTCATTTGTCTATTGATTTATTTGTTCACCTTTTTAAGAACATTCTATTTTTGTTTCCTCATGAATTTATTAATATATTTACTATATAATTTTTCTATATTAAAATATTAAAATCTTTAATATATATTAATATATTTATAATATATTAAATCTTTTTAATATATTAAAATCTTCATCCTCACTCTTTGATTTTTGTCCATTTATTGATTTTATCATTGATTCATTTGTCTATTGATTCATTTGTTAATTTTTTTACAAATATACTTATATCTTTTAACTCATCAATTTATAAATATATTGATTTTATGATTTTTTTGATATGTCTATTGATTTATTTCTTACATTTTTTATAAATATTCAACTATTGTACCCTCATGAATTTAGTAATTTATTTGTTAAATCATTTTTT
>NW_006263329.1:911349-911857 GCF_000469605.1 Apis dorsata | reverse complement strand
TTAAAATCTTCATTTATTTATTGCTTTTGTCCATTTATTGATCTTATCATGTATTCACTTGTTCATTGATTCACTTATTACCTTTTTATAAACATTCTTCCTTCCTTCATAAATATATTTATATAAGCATCATTGAATAATTTTTTCAAATAAAAATCTTAAATTATGTAGTGCTTATTTAAGGATCTTAATATTTATTGATTTGTCTATTGATTCACCTTTTATATTTGATCAGTTTTTTATAAATATTTCACATATTTCTGTTTTCTTACCAATTTCTATATATTCTATTTCTATATACTGATTGTATAAATTTTCTTCATTAAAATTTTCACTTATTTATTGCTATAGTCCATTTATTGTTTCATCATTTTTTTGTTTTTTCTATTGATTCATTTGTTCACCTTTTTATAAACATTCTACTTCTGTTCCCTCATAAATACATCAATATATATTTATATTTATTGAATTACTATTCTACATAAAAATCTTCATTTATTTATTATTC
>NW_006263329.1:910104-910731 GCF_000469605.1 Apis dorsata | reverse complement strand
AATCTTCATTTATTTATTATTTTTGTCCTTCAATGATCTTACCATTTTTTGCAGTTTCTATTGCTTCATTTGTTTATCCTTTTATAATCATTCTATTTCTGTTCCCTATAAATACATCAATATATATTTATTGAATTATTTTTCTACATAAAAATCTTCATTTATGTATTCTTTTTGTCCATTTATTGATCTTACCATTTTTTGCAGTTTCTATTGCTTCATTTGTTTATCCTTTTATAATCATTCTATTTCTGTTCCCTATAAATACATCAATATATATTTATTGAATTATTTTTCTACATAAAAATCTTCATTTATGTATTCTTTTTGTCCATTTATTGATCTTACCATTTTTTGCAGTTTCTATTGCTTCATTTGTTTATCCTTTTATAATCATTCTATTTCTGTTCCCTATAAATACATCAATATATATTTATTGAATTATTTTTCTACATAAAAATCTTCATTTATGTATTCTTTTTGTCCATTTATTGATCTTACCATTTTTTGCAGTTTCTATTGATTCATTTATTTACCTTTTTATAATCATTCTACTTCTGTTCCCTTATAAATACATCAATATATATTTATTGAATAATTTTTCCATAAAAAAATCTTCATTTATGT
>NW_006263329.1:908440-909861 GCF_000469605.1 Apis dorsata | reverse complement strand
CCCTTATAAATACATCAATATATATTTATTGAATTATTTTTGCATAAAAAAATCTTCATTTATGCATTCTTTTTGTCCATTTATTCATCTTGCCATTTTTTGCAGTTTCTATTGATTCATTTGTTTATCTTTTTATAATCATTCTACTTCTGTTCCCTATAAATACATCAATATATATTTATTGAATTATTTTTGCATAAAAAAATCTTCATGTATTTATTATTTTTGTGCTTCAATGATCTTCCCCTTTTTTGCAGTTTCTATTGATTCATTTGTTTACCTTCTTATAATCAATCTACTTCTGGTCCCTTATAAATGCATCAATATATATTTATTGAATTATTTTTGCATAAAAAAATCTTCATTTATTTATTATTTTTGTGCTTCAATGATCTTACCATTTTTTGCAGTTTCTATTGATTCATTTGTTTATCTTTTTACAATCATTCTACTTCTGTTCCTTCATAAATACATCAATATATATTTATTGAATAATTTTTCCATAAAAAAATCTACTTTTTTTTATTTATTTAGTCCATTTATTGATTTTATCATTAATTATCTATTGTTTCATTTGTTAATATTTTATAAATTTTTTTATATTTATATTATATTATATTATTTTTTTATAATCTAGTTTTGTTCCTTCATAAATTATCACTTACTTTATATATTGAATAATTTATTGAATAATTTTTCCATTTTAAAATTTTTATCCTCATTCTTTAATTTTTGTCCTTTTATTTATTTTATCAGTTATTTATTTGTCTCTTGATTCATTTATTCATTTAAGAAAGGGGAATAAAGTTTATTAGAATGTAATTTAGCAAAATAAGCAAATGAAAAAATAAATAAAAAATTAAATAAAGTAATAACTAAATACATAAAGAAGGAAATACATTGAAAAAATGTATAAGTATAACAATAGACAAATAATTGACTAAATAAATGATTATAAGATTTAATAAATTTTGAACAATAAAAAAAGAATTAGTTAAGTAAATAAAAAAATTCATACATACATAATTAAAAAAAATTGAGAAAATTATCATACAAATAAATAAATACATGAATAAAAAAATAATCAATTTATATAATAAATAAATGAAAAAACGAATAATTAAATAATATTAACACAAATAAGAATATATGAATATATACAATGAATATACAAATGAATAACAATGAGCGATAAATAATGAACAAATTAACACACAAATGAATAATTAAAAATATAATAAATAAATAAATGAATAAAATCAAGTAATAAATGAAAAAAATAAATAATAAATGAAATAAATAAAGAATTAATAAATATATTATAAATCAAGAATTAATAAATGCAAAAAAAAAGAAAATCTGTAGGAAATTGAAATAAATCGAAAAGAAAAAAAAATCAAATATATAATAAATAAATAAAT
>NW_006263329.1:906257-907028 GCF_000469605.1 Apis dorsata | reverse complement strand
TATTATCGATATTTATATTGATTGGAATATTCCATTTTATCCTAAAAGAAAAATGGAACAGTCCAATCTCTATGAAATGAATATGATCTGTTTGCTGCGTAATATATTGTTTTTACTGAAATTTTTATTACTAATATTTGAAGAGCTAAATTATTCGTATTTTTTTATTCTTTTATTTGACGATTATAGTTCCAGTTGATTTATATTATGACTTTTTAAAATGATATTGTATTTTGAGTATTATTTTATTTTAGTATGATCGATTTAATTTTTATATTATATTTATATTTATATTTTGTGTATTTATTTGTTAAAATTTTATTTTATTTATTTATTTGTTTTTTTTTTTTTTGACAGATTATTAACTGATTTATGGTCCAACTTCAAAGATGGGAAAAATTTCAATACGGATATCATCATATTTTGCAAAGGAAAGCATGATTTTTTGCTCGTGTATTGTATGTATTTATTCTGTTTTTATTTTATTCGATCGTATTAATATAATATATTTTATACTTTTATAATGAACATTTACTACAAATATTAATATTTAAAATTAATAAAATAAAGTTTTAATAAGTAATTTAAAAAAAAAATGGTAATATTTCCTGAAATAGATGTTTGATAGAAAAAAGAAGGAAAATATTTTACTTTTTTTCTATGGATCCTCCATTATTATAATACAATTTAATTTTCAGATGATTTTTGTGACCGCGCGCAATGCGGTCGGTAGATTCAGTGTTTGCTCCGTAATAGTTTTTTAATGTTTTA
>NW_006263329.1:904575-905131 GCF_000469605.1 Apis dorsata | reverse complement strand
TTTTTATTATAAATTATTTATATTTTTATAAATATTATATATTATTGCATTTTTATAAAGTATCCATAAATAAAATTTATATCTGGTGTAATTAAATTCATTATTTTCAGTTAACTATACTTTCAATTAAATATTCTATTAAATTTAACTATTAAATATAACTTTCTTTTATCGAAAATAATTATTTTGATTGAATTCATTTTTGAAAGTAGTGGTGCGTTGATAAATAATCGCGTTTGTTCAAGTAGTGTTGCGAATATTGAATGCCCAAATTTCTTCCACTGGAATTGTGAAAGTACTCATGTTCCTGTTCCTGAATCATCTTGAGTGGTAAAAAAGTTACTCGGATGATTATACGATAGCAGTCGAAAAAGCTGCGCGATAGCAGTCAAAGAGGCTGCACGATAGCAATCAAAAAGATTGCACTTGATTTTTCGAGAATAGTGTTGCGTTATTTTAATTTGAGTGCCTAAAATAATATTGCGTAAATAATTAATCATTTTTTTTCAATGTTTTTTTTTGTCATTATAGATTAGTTAACATTGCAAATATGATA
>NW_006263329.1:901062-904368 GCF_000469605.1 Apis dorsata | reverse complement strand
CGAGTGGAAAATATTTTTTTTTTAGTAGTCCTTCTGACTACTCATTGTATACTATTGTTTTTTTTTCAGCATCCATTATCGTGTTTTGCATTTATTGCAAAAAATATTGCTATAGTATTTATATTTTTATTATATTTTTCATTGGTGAGTAATTAATGTTTTTTAAAATATTGAATTTAAATTTTTTTTTTTAAATTTCTTAAAATCAATAATAGTTATTGTACATTATAAAAGTTATTTTTTGTTGTATATTATTTTAAACGATAATATTTCAATTGTTTTTTTTCTTATTGTTGTAATTTTTTAAATAAATTTATATAGGTTGTAAGTTTGTTTCTAATATATTATCTCTCGGACAACGTCACGTATTAATATTTCAAGGAAATGTTATATTTGAATCTATCATCGATCAATAAATTATTATACGACGGGTATAATTTTATTAATTATTTATGTTTTTATTTGTTTCTATTGAAAATCATCAATTGTCATTTATCTTATGTATTATTATTATTATTATAAAGTATCTCTTTTATTTTCTTCTATTTTCAGTCCTAAATTATTAATATTTTTAGTTAATATTTTTACTATTTTTCTGTAGGAGGGGCCCCTAAATAAATCTTAGATTTTTTATATAGATAGATAGTACCTTCCTTTAGGAATAGAAAAAAATTAATTAATTAAGATTTCTCTGTAGGTAGGAGTTATATAATTGGACTTTTATGGATTTTTATTTATATTTATATATTTTGTGCAATCCCCTTAATATTATTGAGATTTTAGTTTAGGTTTTTAGGTAGGTTAAACAAATTTTTTTAAATTGTTATAGATAGGAAGGTACTATTTTTAGATATGTATGATTAACAGGAATTAAAATAAATATTTAACTGTATACGTAGGGAGTAGAAAATATTGTGAATTTAGATAAAAGATTTTAAATTAAGGATATTTCTTAAGGATCATATTAAGATCTATCAGAATATTAATTAAGTTCATGAAATTTTTTTTAAACAAAAATGTAAATATTTTTAAAATATAAATAGTTGGCTTGTAAAATTGTTACTATAGAAATGCTTAAAGTAGAATATATATTAGAAAATGCATGCATGGTAGTAGAGAATAGTACTATTAAAAATGATGCTGGTCAATAAAATAAATATAACTCTGTGTGAAATACATTTTATTTTTATTTTTATTTACTTATTTTTTTATTTTAAATCTCGTAATTATCAATATTTTATACATTTATTGTCATTTATGCTATGAAAATATAAAATATTGATATATCTTAGAAGTTTAGAAGTGTTTGTATTTCAAATAGAGTTATATACAATTAATTTAATTTTTATTTTCAGGTTTAGCTTGTCGCGTCGGTTTTCCTTAGAATTCCTTTTGCTTTTTGTTTTGCACAACGATCAAAGATTGAACGTTTTGCAAAGCTACATCAAAAGGAAGGTTTACAGTTGATTTTTAAATAAATTTTTACGTAAAGGATGGGTGGATGGGATCGTGGATAGGGTGGGTCTCCAATTCGCAGCAACCTCCCCGTGGTGAGACCTGGGAAATCATCATTATTTACTATATAATTCATAATCGTATCCATGATACAATTATAACTTTTATAGCAAATAATATGAGCTAATTGGCTGCGTACGCGATTGCAACTTTTTTAGCAATTTTCGTAGCTATTATGATCTATTGAATTATATAGATAGCACATTTATTTTAATTTTTTTTTAAATTTATTTTGTATGCATGTATATTTTATCGATATGATTTTGGTTGATTTTTCTGTTACTTTCTCTTTTAGTTAACAACTTTCTTGCGAGCATATATTAATATGTACATCTTTTATGATATAATCATAGTTTCTACGCCAATTATAATAAAACTATAATAATAAAACTATAATAAATTGCAAAAGATATAAAAGACGTTCTATTTTTTTGAGGTCGATATTTCAGATTGTTAGATGCGTAATCTTCCCGCAGATGTTAATAGACTTGTCGTCTATTCAAACGTTACATATAACATACATAATAAACGCAGTCGATAATAGTCGATAATAAAGAAAATTGTTATAACCACAAAATAGGTATAAGAATTAAAAATATATCTAATTTGTTTCTATTGTTAGAATTAGGAATTAAATTTCACTGCCATCTTGTGAATATATTTAGAAAAATAATTCTTAAAAAAGATTTCTTTTATGCTCGCAAGATGGCATTGCAGTCTAAATTTAAATTATCAATATCTCTATCCTTTTCTATTATTTGTTATCTTTTTGTATTATCTACGGCATTCTAGAGATGGCACCACTATCCTATTATTTACTCTTTTTCTTTAGCCTATACGTTCTACATATACGATCTACGTATTCTATATATACGAATATATTGATTATCGAGTGTGAGATTTTAAAATCATTAACTAAATTTATACTATATTATATTCATAGATTTTTAAAACTTATATTAATAATTATTATTATGTATTAATTAAATAATTATTAATTAAATAAACGAATATATAAATAATTAAATTAATAAATTATAGAAATAGATACAAAATAAATTATACAAATTAAAAAATAAGTGAATAGATAAATGAAAAATAATAAATAAATCAAAGAATAAAAGAACTATATAAATAAACAACTAAAATCGATAACTAAAAAGATAATTAAATGAATATATAATATAATAATTAATTAATTAAATTATATTATATTTCAATAATTATATTTATTCTAATAAATTGTTCGATGCATAAATTAGCAATAAAAATATAAAAATTGTTGAATTATTGACCATTATAAATGTATGTCTTGCGGGATTAGTCTATAATTATTCTTCGTGTAGAATGACAATTAGAATATTGTATTATAGCAAAAGATTCGAAAAATAATACCATAAAAAGTAAATTTAATGTTAGATCTTATAAAAAATATATAAAAATATATATGATTTATTATATTTATTATCGTAATAAATTCGTACAAAAATTGAAATAAAAATTTAAAAATTATTAAATTATTAAGCATTATAAATAAACTTGTGACTATTTTTATAATTATTTTTTACGTAAAATAATAGTTAAAATTTTTTAACATAGTTATAAATCGAAAATTAATACAATAAAATAATAAATTTTACTTTATTTCGTAAAAATATATTTTAATTATTATATATAATATAGTAAAAAATTATTATGTCGATGAATTAACAATAAAAAATCTAAAAATCGATAAATTGTTAACAAATACATCGAAAAAATCGATTTTAATGAAATCGATAATAACCGTAT
>NW_006263329.1:900618-900954 GCF_000469605.1 Apis dorsata | reverse complement strand
ATTTCTTAATCGACTCACTTGACGATAACATTAATATTATAATAGTTTAACTGAATTTTTACAATATAGAGATTAATTTTTTATCATTTATTCTTATATATACTTTATTCTTACTTTACTTTTACTTTTTATTTTATCTAATTTTTAATTTTTACTTTACTTTAAATTTTTAATTTGATTAATTTGATTTATTTTTTAATTTTTTACTTGCCTTAAATTTTATTTTCAATTTATTTCAACTTCCAATTTTTATTTTGTTTTAATTTTTAATTTCATTAATTTGATTTACTTTTCAATTTTTTTTAAATTTGTTTTAACTTTCAATTTTTAGTATTT
>NW_006263329.1:900189-900447 GCF_000469605.1 Apis dorsata | reverse complement strand
TTTTTTTTTATTTATTTTATTAATTTATATATTTTAGTTTATAATTATATGGGTCTCAATGTAGTCACCTCCTCGTCGGTGAGACCTGGTAATTGGCATCGGTTTCCTGAATTCTTTTTCGAAAATATTTCCCATTTAAAAGAATATATTTCATTAAAAAATTTTGGAAATTTAAGAATACCATTTATATATTTTATCAGTAATAGTTTTTGGAAAGCGATGGCAAGCTGAGAACTACGCATACCTAATCCAATCTAG
>NW_006263329.1:896521-899949 GCF_000469605.1 Apis dorsata | reverse complement strand
CTGATAAGTTACAAATTTTTTTATGAGCGTTGTCATCACAAATATTTGTACTCTTAAAAAATATTTTTTTTTTCGGTAATTATTTTAGATTAAATTCGTTTATATCGCGTTTTATTAATAACGAAAGTTTTTTTTCATACTCAATAATGTTTTAATGTTTTAATTGTTAATTGTTCAAATTTTCTATACATTTTAAAAATTAACGTGATTTGGAATAGATATATGATCTTTTCTCCTTATTATCGTTTTATTTTCTCATTTTCATTTTATTAATATCGTTATCAAAACAATAATTTTTATATAATGTATTTTATTAACTTTCGGATTTCTACAATTTCATTTTCAAATAACAATATTTGTAAATGCATAATATAGCGCAATCTTAAAATATTAATGATAAAGATTACTTAAACGTAAATGTACTAAGAATCCAAAATTCTAGTGCACAATTTGTCTATTATTAATTATGTTAAACTTAATTTAATTTAACATAAAATATTGGAAGAAATTTTATGTAAATAAAATACATTTATAAAAAATGTGCATACGATAAAACAAAATTTATTATTCTTGTTTTTTCTGAAATAGTTGTAATCAAATTAACATTTAGCAAATTTATTGACAGACAAATGCAATTATATGTGTCTATAACAAATATTGTATTTATACAATATTTTCACTCACACATAAATATCTTTATATGTACGCAGAATTTATTTCGTTTATTTCTTTACACTCTGAAAAATTGTATTTCTCAAGAGATATCCGCATTATTGTATTAAATTTTTATTTTATGCAACTTTCGCGCTTCCTTGTTGATCCTTTTTGTACAACAATGCAATTAAATTCGTGGATCAATGGAAGCGTAATAAATCTCGAGTATCGATTATTAACGTGATTGTAAAAATCAATATATTTCCATAACTATAGTTAGTAACATTTCCTTTAATTACGACAATCTTGCAAACACTTTTTTTCTATGTTGTTATTAAAAAGATGGAACATGGATTGATCGTCTTTAATACAATTGCTGAAAGATAGGCATGGAAAACATTATACAGCATGTTAATATACTCGTGAAATATCTTCGAAATTTTAGTTTCAGAAGTTGAAACAACAGAAACATTAGTGTATAAAAATTTTCATTGAGATTTTTTTAATTATTTAGAGAGAGACACTGATTTCTATTTTGCTTCATTTAACATAAGCTTAAATTGCTTATAATTTAATAAATAAATCTCAAGTGACATTTTTATACGCTAATTTTTATATTTGTTTCAGTTTAGATTCGATCCTTCAGTAGATGAATTTGTGAATATATTTACACTCTGTATATCATTAATTGCAATTAAAAAGGTATAATATTTTTCACTTTTATTTTCTATGCACTTAGGAAAATAGCCTATTTGAAAATAGGTATTTGTATATGAAATATAAAATTGAATAATTTTTCTCTGCTTTTTCGACTTTAATTGATATTTCCTTGGGTCTTTAGATAATTAATAACAATGTATGACCCAATAATATTAATTGGAAGTTAGTTAAACATCTTTAATTGCAGTCTACTATCAGAAATTTTAAGTTTTTACACGAAGTTAGACTTATAAATTTACTTATTATTTTTATTTGTCTTTATAATTGAACAAATTATTTACATAGAAACATGTATATAATATATTACGTTACGAAATTATTTATTCTAATAACAAATATTTGTTAAATAGAAAACAAATGAGGGAAGACTGTTAATTAAAAACGATCAATCGGATGACTCGATAATTAAAAATTGCCCTTATAAGTGATTTACAAATTACAAGATAATGTTTCACAGAAAAATAGTTTGTCATCAGTCTGTCTTGCATATATCGTATCAAAAGATCTATGCAATTATATAGTAAATATAAAAAAATGTATTCGTAATTAGCTCCGTATGAAAGCAACATGAAGTTATAATAAATATCACTGAAAAAATTCGAACTATAAACTAATACTTGAGAATTTCCTTTTTTAAAAGCTGTCTTACCTTTCTCTTATTTTTTTACAAAATCTATCTTATAATAGGAATAATTTTATTTTCATATATATACTTATAAAAATACAAAAAAAAGATAAATTCAGATTTATAATTTTATCTGGAAATGGAAAAAATTATTAATATTTTTTTTGTATTTTTAATTAATTATATAATGTAGCTTTTAAAAATTATGTGAAAGTCCATAAACATGATGTATTGATTAAATTTGACAAGTGATAGACAGCTTTTAAAAACGGATAGTTTGTATAATAATATAATTTTATAATTTCTGGTATATAGTAAAATTCTTGATGCAAGAAAACTTACGATGTAAATCGATCATGTACGTTTAGAATCCTTAAATGTGCACTTTGAAAAAGAGTATGCGACACGAATTTCAGCGTCAACAACAATATTATTCACACATAGATTTTTTTTTTGTGAAAAAACAGATGAATTTTTCCACATTAAATCATTTTCGATAACTTCTCCCTTATAAATAACGCGTGTTTCTCAAAAAATACTGCGATAATAAATTCACGATAGAATCAGCGACATTATAAATGTTCAGCAACAATATCTTTGGTTATTAACTTTCTTTTATATACGAAATATATAGAAACGAACAAGAAAAGATAAACAAGAAAGAAAAAAACAAAAGAAGGAAATATATCAGCATAATTCATTTTTCAACAAAATACGCGTGTTAAAAACTTATTATTAACAAATTAATAAAACAAAATCTATAATAAAATACATCGATATCAACGAAACAAAGTAAACGTTTGTCCTTCTATTTTAATTTTCAATATCCAGCCCCCTATATTTATTAACAATTTCTCTTAATCGTTCATTCGCCTTCGATGACAATCGTTCAACAAACAAAACAATTAGTAAAGATCTGCGCAATATATCTTACAACGTTATTAAACATCTCATCGTAACTTTTTTCGCGAGAATCATTCATGATTATCGGAAAAATTACCCTAAAATACGCTATTGATATGATCTAATTAACTCGATCTCTTCCCACTTTTCACAAAGGGAAGACAAATACACAATTGTTGATACACGTGATGATGTTAATTATTTCAGGGTAATAATACTTGGGTGATAATAATAATTCGAACGAACGTGAAAAATTGCAATAATAATAGCAATAATCAATAATATAATCAAGATGTAATGTGTGTGAGAGAGAAAGAGATTAGTAATATTATAATAATAACTTAAATATTCGCACTCTCACAAAGGCATCGCTTAAGAACGAATGCAGCAATTCCTCTGATGTTCAGTCGTTTCGATTCATTTACTTTTCTACGATTTTCCTATCTGTCTTCTTCTTTTTTTTCTTTTTTGTTACTTTTTTTTGTTTTGTTTTTTTACTTTTTTTATTTTTTTTTCTTTTTTGTTA
>NW_006263329.1:892484-896305 GCF_000469605.1 Apis dorsata | reverse complement strand
TTTTTTTTTTTTTTTTTTTTTTTATTTCTTTTTTTCGTCAGAAGGTATGTAGAAGTCGGCAGTTTTCGGGCAGCTATAGACTCGATTACGAAAGACATGTTTTTTTTTTTAATGGTCCACCACCCAGCCACGATCAGAAACAGGAGATTGCTTGTTTGATGTCATATAAAGTCGCTTCGACGATCTCGTCCACATAAAATTTGAATGAACGTCGTTCGTTCAATTTATCTCAGCTCCTGATGCAGCATCCGCGCTGCTTTGGTAATCATGCTGCTAGAAGGTTCTTGATGTTCTTCGGTGTGTTCTCCTCGTTCAGGTGCTTGGTGGTGTAGCGAAGAGCATTCAGAAGACCCTCGCTTTTGCAAGGTGGTTGATCCTTCAATAGCTTTACACAGCCTTTAACCTGAAAAAGTAAAGCACTTTCTGTGAATTATATGTGGCCAATATTTTGTATTTAAATTAAATATGAATAAGTTTATAAAAAGCTGAAATATAAAAAAAAAGACGTGGAGGATTCTTTAGTGAGATGATTGTTCTATGCAAATGTAGATGATTAATTTTTTTCTAGATTCAAAATCGTTTTTTAAATTGAAAGTTTTAAGAAAAATATTTCATCAATGAATAATCAATATATAGTGACTCACATTAATTAATTAATTTTATTTTTTATTAAATATTTATTTTATAGTTTCTTCTATCATTTTTTTTTTTAATAAATTTTCTTCGATAAATTAATTATCGATTGAAATAATCATTTTCACGGTAAAAGTATTGTATTGTTTATTTTTGCGAATATAATTTTATCTAATAATTATTTTTGCTCGGATATAAATATCCGTAATCTTCCGATACAATATTTTCAGTTAATTTCTGATACTTTATTTTTAAATTATTTTTCTAAAATAGTTTAATCCAGCAATTGACGTCAGTAAACTATTAAACACATCCCTTTTTTTCCAATACACGTGACATTAGACGTAGTTCAATTTTTATTTCAAACGATCTATACTTACATCGACATTCGAACCCTTAACAAAGGCACCTTGGGGATGAACATGATCATAAAGGATCACTAACCCTACCATCACTCTCAGAACAAAGAGTTGAGTTTCTTCTCGTTGGAATTGCGCCAATAAATTCCTAAGAACAGTAATATATCTTATCTGAAACAGCTTTCTTTTTTTATTTTTCTTCAGAAATCTTTCTGTCTAGACGAAAAGTTCTTTGACTCAATTGTCAGATTAATATTACTCACGGATTTTCTAACATGCGCAGACAAACTTTGGCCATGGTGCCAAGAGTTTCAGTAATATTTTCACGTGCTACATCTTCGTTCTGAAATAAATACGTATATTTTTAATTAATAATTTAAATTTGATGAGATTTTAATATCATAACAATATTATCTATATAATAATTGATAGAACGATAGAAAAATTAATCGTTCAATCGGTGACAAAAAACGTAGAAGTATTTTATGTATTATAATAATGGATACTTAATATTCTATCATACATAGATATAATTATATATTAATTTTAGCTTAGTTCGCTTTTAAATATTGCAAAAACGAAAAATATGATGATCGATCTCTTTGATAGTTCTGAAACTTGAAAATTTGAATACTTCCAATATCATTCATAAATAATGTAGGTATTGTTTTTTCACGTTATATTATAATAAATTCTTATAATTGTTATTATTGTGACAAGTCTAATGTGAACAGAGAAACGCGAAGTAGAGAAAGTCAAATTACAATAGTATCGGTATCCATGCGATCGAGTATCGTATCAATCTATTGTATTCGTTACTCTAAACTTCCATCATTTGTTTAATGCCTAGTTGCTAGCCCGTTAACATAACAGCATTGTTCAGAATAATTTAATCGAGTCGTACACAATAGTAACTCGTACTATTTCTAACATTAACGTATCTACTATTCTTTCATAATTAAATCTTTTGTTCCGGTGAACAATAATATCATCTTGTAAAATTTAACAAGAATAATAAATTAACTTTGTTAATTTCAATATTCTGAACTTATCTTCACTACTGTTTTATATTTTCATCTTAAAATTTTTCAATTTTCTTTTTTTAATCTTTCAAGAATTAAAAATAGTTTAGGAAAATATTTAGGAAGTATTTATGTATCAATTAGGTATTTAGATTGTTAGATCGTAATTGTAAAAATTCTTTTTTCAATAGCAATAGATTTCGAAAATGAATTCAAGAATAGTACAAAGGATTAATAATTTTATTATTTCATAATTTCTATTTTTATTTTCAAATGTTTATGATTATTCTCATGAATGTAATTGGAATACTTCCGTTAATTTTCGTTTCTAAGAATAAACTAAGAAATCTAAGAATTAATACTTAACTAGAGAAGAGAAAAAAAGAAACTAACAAGGAGAAGCAATCAAATTAAAAAATTAAACACAATAATATACAGAGATCATCGACTTCCTCAATCCCAAGGCTTAAAATTCGAGGTTGAAATCACAAACAATCATTTCCTCTATCGTCCCAATTAAAATACACATATACATTTATTGCCTACGAATCTGCTATCCATTACATTGGTAAATGTTCCGAGAACTGTTTTATCCTGAATCACTTGGAATAATAGCTTTTAATTTTCCGGTTCAGTGCTCGTCATTATTTATACCGACCTATTTTGCTTACATTGCCACAAGTTTCGTGATCGTTGATGAATCTCTCGTTTAATATTCATACGAGGCAATGTTTTTTTTTGTCTTTCTTTAAAAGATTCAATAAAGAATGGAGAAAAAAGGTTAATTATCAATTACAACGAAACAAAATATAAAATACTATATCTATTATTATAGAATAGAAGGCAAATTATACAGAGGCGCACATATGTAGGCGAAGAATAGGTTTCGCGTCAATGCCGCCTATTCAGTGTTACCGAACCAGGTAAATTCATTTTCAAAGATTCTAAAGACCTTTTACGTTTCTCCACTCCCCGTTATGAGCTTTTTATCTTTAACAAAGTTGATTTTACAACATGTTGAATGGTTAGAAGATAATAATTCCGTATGAAATTATGTTTTATATGTAGGATAGAATACTTTTTCTTTGTTTATTATGTGTAGTTTAGTAGCATTTTGAAGAATTTTAATTTAATTTTAGTGAAAACACTTCAAAGAATTTTAATTTATTATCATCCATTCAATATTTTTAATGAGAAAAAGTAATTCGTGTTTTGCTGATATTTGTTTCTATATGTTCTTTTTATAAATTTCGCAAAGAAGATATAGAAAAAGTTGTTCATCGCGAAAAATTCATATTCAAATTACTACTTTTTCATCACGTTAAAAAAAAATACGAGAAAACTTTCTAGCTAATAAAATTCATCGATTAGCATCCGGATGGATCGATAATGGTAAAGGAACGGCGAAAAGATAAGGGAGAATACAAAGAAGAGATAGCACTTACATCCATCAAGAAAGTAATGGTCGCGTGACTCAGAACACGAAGCATGGGTGTCGCGTGGGCGTAGAACAAGGACATTCGGTTGGCGAGCTCGTTCCCGACCACGAGGTCCTTTTCAGCGCTTTCTTGTCGCGCCAGGGATGCTCTGGTCAACGTTCTTCTGTAATAACTAAAATCATTTTGAATGGCGGGTGTCTTCATCTTGTGCTCGTCGAATTTCAAGACGAATTCCAGAATTTCCGCCAGCTGTTTTACCAAAGCCTGTTGAGTTTCGAGGTGTTGGGTCGGAGAGAGATTACCGGAGCACAGTTGGCCTAAGATTTTTGGTACTACCTTCTCTGGAAAATATCAAAACGATGATCGTA
>NW_006263329.1:886925-892290 GCF_000469605.1 Apis dorsata | reverse complement strand
TTTTTTTTTTTTTTTTTTTTTTTTTTTAATTTTTACGGATAAAAGAATTCTTTTCCAATTAATTTTTAGTTCAATTTAATAATTTTTCTAATTTACGTAGAGAGTTTGCATAAATAAGTAAATTTTTATGATATTTGGATTCATTCTAATAATTTAGCAAGAACAGTTTTGCAATATTAGCTTTTGTCTTTTTAAATAATTACATTTTTTTTTAATATTCTTTCAAAATTATACAGAAAACAAATATAATTAAGGAAATAATTTTTTCTATAAATAGTTAGAATAATTATGATCTTTAAATAGTCAAATTAAAATTAAAGATCATAAATAACGAAATAGCTAAATTATTTCTTTTCTTGCATATTTAAATAAATATATCAATAAATAATTACTTTGAGATCAGTGCTATTTTTTTTTTTTAATTATTTCTTTGTTAAATTATTAGAATCAGCTTAAATGTGTGATGATTGTTCATTAATAAAAATCACTACTTGGCAAAAAGTCAAATAAATGAAAAAAATGAAACATTAATTTTTAATATTTAATGTCCGTTAAGACGAATAATTTTTTTCTTCAAGTTCTATATTATTTCCGCAGAAAAATTCCAATTTTCATTTATTATACCTTTCCCCTTTTTTTTCATGAAGAATATACATTTTTTGTTTACTTTCAATTACGATGTCATTCGCTGAAATCAAACAAGAGCATAAGAACTTAAATGCCGATATTGGTTGAGCAACGAACTGCGGGGGATTATTGTTTAGGTTGAATGTAGCTTGAATATTCCCGTACACACGGTGATTGGAAATCCAATATCGTTGCATTGGCACGAACGAAACTTTCAACCGTTTATAAACTTCAGATGCATTTATTGCCTTTATTTTGCATAACATGCAACCGGAATAAAAATATCCCTTAGAGCTATATAATATTAAAAGCAAATAGTCTAGACGAAATCATTTGAATACTCAATAATAAGAGAAATGAAGAGTGAACGTCTATTAATTTTTAAACATTAAACTTTGTAAAGTTAAATATTTCTTTCCTTCGTTTCATATGAAATTTTGTTCACTTCACTTTTACTATTGCATAAGAATAAATAGATATATCAATCAAAAATTTAGAGTCAAATTTCTAAATTTATAGAAATAGAATTTTACAAAATATTATATAAACAAATTTTGAAACAATACTTGAAACGAAAGAAGAAAAAAATAAATATGACAAAAGTTGAAACTTACCAAGTTCCAATGAAAATTCATAGAATCTTTTCAGCTTGGCGACTAGAGGTGCAACAGTCAGATAAGCTTTTCGTTGACACTCTTCCGTGGGAGCCGAAATCGCCTCCCTGATTTCTTTTCCGGCACCTTTGTAACATTGAATCTCCTCTAAAATAGATTCTGAATTTTTCAAAACTCTTTGCACCGCTTCAAAGGTCTCCCGTTCTATATCGGAAGGTTGTGCATCTAAAAAAATTCGATAAGAAACCCTCTATTATTCCCTAAAAATAGTTTTCTCTTACAAATATCGTCCAATATTTCGACATCGTTTCATTTGTAGTGACAGAAACTTGGGAGAAATCGAAGAAAAAAGTTCAAAGAACGATTGAAAGAAACGATTTATATACGAGTATTCATCCAACTTACTTTCGAAATCCAAAAAGACGTCGTACTTTTGAGGCGTGCAACAGGTAGACTCATCTCGAGCCAGAAGGCTCAAAAGCTTGCCCATCTTCGGTCTGAGGTTTCTTTTCACAGTATTATTTACAACACGAAAGGCATCTAGATTATAACAGAGAAAAATACAAAGTTTAATAATCAATTGGAAAAATAAAATAACTCGCTATTTGGTTTCATTCATTTAGTGAATTGAAAACCGTAGGATGAGATAGATCTTCATTTCTAGTGAAGGGTAGTTTTAAAGTTCGAATTATTTCTCTGTCATTTTAGAGTGTGTTAAATTTTTCATCTTTCTAACTTTGAAGTATTGAAAAATCTTTTAGATGATGAAAAAGTAAATAAATAGACTTGTCAAGTTTTTATCCTATTATATTCTTAAATTATATACAATTTATAGGATAATGCAGAGATTGTTCAGTTAAATTCAGAAGAAAAGATTACCAAAAAAGAAATTACTCGAATAAATTTAACGAGAATAAAATTTATGGAATACTAAAACGAGTTTAATTTCTTACGAAGAATCTATCGATCCGCGTTAATCGGCTCTTTTTAACCCCTTGCCGAAATCGAAATTAGAATTACATTTCTTTAAACGTTCAAGAAGGATTTGCGCATAGTTTTCCTTTACGATTTCACCATCTCGTTATCTTTTTTCGTATAATGATGGTATTAAATATATCTTAAAATATAAATAGTTAATACTCAATTTTCAAACACAACACTATAATCTTTCATTATAATTCTCTCTTTAAACATTTCAAATTATTTTTAATAATAAATTACGCAACAAAAAAAAAAGAAAATAACAGAAAAAAGACATAAAATAACTTGAAAATCGATATACATCGAATCTAATAAATGTCTAATCAAAGTTTTTCGAAGAATATTTGAAGTTGAAGAATATTTTTAAAATATTACTCGGAAAACTCGTTGAGAAATATTATAATACATCACGAAAATATAAGAATGATCGAACGATTGCCAAAATCGATGAGAAAAAAAATGGTACGAAGTACTTACGTACTATGAGACAGTTGGCCTGGTCGGAGTTTGCGTAGTAACTGGTCTGAGTCAGAGCGGAATTTGAATTTCTGGCTCGATTCCTATACTGATCCGTTTGTACATGTCGAAGTGTTAATTCCAGGCAAACGACGCGTGCATACACGTAGTGTTTAATGTACGTACGTGTAAGTATACGTGCACATTAGGCAAATCGCGCGTGTCAGGATCGCAAAGCGAATGAATTCTACGAACTCGTCAACAAGGGATGAACCTTCTGTTAATTCCAACCGATAAAGTTAATCTATGCTGATCTCACCTGAAACGCTTAGGGATTTTAAGAACTTCTCTCACTCGTATAAAGATGATCTAATATTTGATCATTTTTCAACCCTCGTTTGAGAAATCTTTAAAAAAAAAGCAAATTGTAAGTTTATATTTTAGATAATTTATTTAGTTTACTTTTTACGTTTTGTTTTATGCTTTTACTAGGAAAATTTTTCTAATTTTAACTAGAAAGTTTTATGAACTTTTTAATTTTAATTTTTATTTTTATTTTTTTTTTTTTTTTTTTTTTTTTTTTTTTTTTTTTTTTTTTTTTTTTGAATTATGAGTTAGATTTGAGTTAGATTCGATGATGTTGTTCAAGTAAGATTATTAAAAAATTGAAAAAAGAAAAAAATAATAAATTTTCGATACTATAATATAGTATAATAAGTTACAAAATTAATATAATTATATAATCTATATAATTGTTATATCTTACTACACTTCATTTTTTTTACGTGCTAATCATTCTATCGCGCAAATTGAAATAAATTTTAAAATTAAGTAATTCAAACTCTTATGAGTCATGTATTAATATTCAATTAAAAAATATTTCTTTTGCTAATCCAAATAATTATATCAATTTAAATTATCATAATATTAATAATAATAATATTATAAAATATACGTCTCATTTGTACAAAAATTTGTACATATATCATACAATTAATGAATTTGCGTTTAATGTGTGAAATAAAAAGTACATTTTAACATCCAGAAATTATCGCCAATAAAACCAGAAAATTTTATTCTATCGGTATCTGAATAGAAACTCTACGTTTAAATGAAAAGCAATTAGAAACGAGCAGCTAGATAAAGACAATTTTAAATTACCAACGAAACTAGTTTTCCGTGATATAAAGAGACGTTATCAACTTTCGTTGTAAAAAGCAATTAGTTTCGTTTCACTCGCGAAATGCAATCGTATCAAATCGTTTTATTGCCGAAAATAAATTTAAAAAAATCTCCTTTTATCGCGTAAAGTGGTCGTAATCGACGATATGTAGAAACGATAAAATTTTGACGATGAGAAGAGCTCGAGTGAAAGCTTGTCACACACGTGAGGGGACAGACGATCGAGTTTGCTAGATCTAAAATTGTGCACCAAGGGATTCCAATGTACCGGCGAATGTCTCCGTTATTTTTAGCAGAAAATTGTGTGTCCCTTTCGCGAAAGTCTCGTAACATCACGTTAAATCGCTCAGATTCACCAACCAGCCAATTATCTTGAATGAAATCTTTAAAAATACTCCATCGTAACTGATATCTCTTTTCCAGACATATCTATCATCGATCGCTTTTTTATCTCATCGAATATTAAATGCAATCGAAAATAACTTGATCCCGCACGAGGATAAATGTTTACGTTGAAAATTCCGCGGACGATTTAACACAGAAGCGTATCCGGAATCGGGAAAATATTACCACAGTGGCACGGCACAATAATCATCGCTTCCCTCGTTACGATTCCAAACAGCGTGATTCCTTCACGATCAATCAAATACAAACAAACCGTTCCAAACCGTTTCTCAGATATCGCATTTAACGAATCACTTCGCATGCTATTCGCGTTTTAAAATTGAAATCACAGAAGAATAATTCACCCACGATTAAAGAAAAAGTTTGTAAATCGATCGAAAAGGAAAAAAGTAAACGAATAAAATGGAATTAAATTGAATGATAAGAAAAATCGTGAAGGACGAAGACAGGATACGCGGATCTAATAGCACGAAGGATAATTTTATTTAAACGTTGAGAAGAGAGAGTTTTCTCTTGAGAACTCACCGTGAAGAAGAGTCGGCGTGGTCGCATTCGAGAACGCGAATACATGACGCTGACAGGTGCACGTCAAAGGCCGAGGATGGTCAACAAGTATACACGAACCGAGTGCAACAACTGTCATTCAACGGACGGCCATGTTGCTGATCGTAAGGGGTTGCGTTGTATAGTGGCGCGGTTCGAGCCCTTTCCTTATTTGGTAAACGACAGTGGCGGCGTGACGTTCGCGCGAAAAATCAATGGGGGGTTAGTTCACCGGTTCGACCTCAAGGTGACGCTGCTACCACCATTTATTGTCGCTTAGAATTTCGAAATTTTCCTTTGTTCGAAAGATCGAGAGGATTATTGATTTAGATTCGAAAAAATTTTTGTAAGAATTATTTTCAGATAGATTCGAAAATATTTGATTATAGAAATACATTGGGTTTTGAATAATTATAATGTCTTGGGTAGGATTGTTTTATAATAAAGGATTCTGGATTTTTTGTGAAAAGTTTACATTGCATGTAAGCGAGTTTAAATTAATGAGAAATGGTTTGAAAAAGTTTCGAACTGAAGTAAATTGCGGGTAATTGTTGTAG
>NW_006263329.1:871859-886676 GCF_000469605.1 Apis dorsata | reverse complement strand
AAAAAAAAAAAAACGTTTAGAATGTGATAGTTTAAAAATAATCGCTAAATTCTAATTTGAATTAGTGGAAAAACTTTTAATTAGGGAAAATGAACTTTTGAAATGAGGTTTACAATAACTAATAATTTAACAAATTTTTTATGGATACTAATAGGTAAAATTTTACGTAAAATTTTTAATCAATACTTTAAACTTTTAACATATTTGATAGTTCAAAATATATAGTTTTAAATTGTTAATATATTGGATAGTTTTAAATTATTAATTACTTTATCATTATTAACTTTATTATTTATCATTATTATCATTATTATCATTATTAACTTTATCATTGCGTAGAATTCATCAATATTAGGAAAATTTTTATTCATTACACTTCTTGGTGTTTGGTTTAGTGGAATTTATTTTAATTATGTTAATATTTTTATTTAAAGTATCGCATATATTTTAGAAAATAACGAACAGTGTATCGTATTTAATTTAAAAGCATATTATCTTTTCCAACATTTTTTAATTTTTTTCAGTTGTATTACTAGGTCAGTTTTACAATAAATATTGTTCTTATCAAGTATTCCCTTCATTCGATATTTATTCAAATTTTTTATTAACGAACAATTATTTTGCAAACAAAAAATAAATTTTTACAAAAGTAACAAATTCCAAATATATCAAAACTTCTCGTGTTTTCATTCGAATATAGATATCGCTATAGTAAAGAACGTATTTCAAAATACGATTATAAATTTAGAAATTCTCTACAATCTATGACCAACTCATCCATGAGGGGATACGCTAATCTTTTTTCGTCCTAGACCAACGGGTTGTCACTGACGGTCAAGATAAAACTCATAAAGGTGAACATTGCCTGACCGAGTTACCAAGAATCAATCGTGTTAATATTTAAACGGCTTTGTTCGGATTTTTCGTGTCAATACTTTTATGGGTTAACGCTTATGGGATAGACATGACATTGAAACGACAGTTCCATTTGTGGATTACACGAAAATTCGTTTTATTCATTATTGGTAGATTAGATTGTTAGATAGATTATTTGCAAATTTATATTTTTATATACACAATTAAAAAATTGAAATTTAAATAGTGATTTATTTTATATAATTCTAAAATTATATAAGATAAAAAGATTTCATCATTACAAGCGTGTAGAAATGAAGAAATTTCAAAATATAGCTTAATATCTTATCGTTTTTTTTTATTATAATTTCACTATATAACATTCGATTTTATTTTTCTATAGTTTCCTTATCTTTTGTCGTTCTTAAATTATATTAAATCAGTAGACAATCAACAAACATGAATGATATAAAATTAATAGATATAAAATTTTTTTTTTAAAAAATATATTCCTCATTCTGCTTTTTTTTCGCGTATATCTTCGTGTAAAAAATATCCAGAAGCAGCAAAAATAATTAAAAAATAATACAAATAAATGTTCCTCTAACCTTCAGTTTCCTATAAAAAAAAGGTTCAATTTCCTATAATCTTCAGCAGCAATGTAAATGGAAACTCGCATATACTTGAAGAACATTGTACCTTCTAATTCTCCCTTAGACGGCTGCACAAAGTGACACGTTCAAACAAGACACGGAGAGATCGTTATTTGCTTCAAGGAAATTCCGTGTCAAGAGAGAATTAGTTCGTATTATCTATCGAGCAGTGAAAGAGCATCCAACGACGTGGATAACCATCGTGATTTCACTTCCATTTTTCCGATAAAGCAGTAATCGTTGCTGACATTACACGAACCTACCCCATATTATGCGCGAAACCCCCCACGTGCATTTAGTATTTGAAACACATATGATAGACCTAGCCTTATTTGCAAATGCTCTGTTTTTAGTATATCGTTAAAGTATGACTACGTTCCCGTTAAAACATACGTGTCATAAAATATTTCTTTCATTTATGTATGCAAGGTTAAAAAGAAATTAAAAGTATACGTATCTTTTTGACGAAACGTTTTTTTAAAAATTTTATTTTACATGTGGTAAGTTTTTTTTTATACTGTCTTTGATTCAGAGAAATTTTGGAAACTCTGGAAAAATTATTATTTTTTTTTTTTTATAATTTCTATGAAATATTGAAGTAGAATATTTAGTTGAAAGATAAGAAATTTTTTATGAAATTAGTTAATATATATAATAATCTATTTATTTTGAAAGAAAGTTATTAGAATGATTAAATTTCAAAATTATTAATTTATTGCTTACTAAGTTTATAAGTTTAGATTAGGTATTTTATTATACAATTAAAATCACATTAACTCTTCATTCCCTATAATTAACACAAGTGCAGAAAACATTGGTTGATAACGCACTTGGAGCTATTAAAAATATTAAGAAAATCGATATTTTACATACGAGCGTATTTTAAATAATTTATGCCTTTGCGCGTTTTAATGACGTCAATAAACTTATACACGAAGGGTTAACAATAATAGAGGTGTAAATTAGTTTTAAAAATTCTAGTTTTGTAAAAATACATTAAATCATCTGTAATTTTTATAGACAAGTAAATTAAAGTTTCAATATATCTACGATAAATTTAAAAATAAAAGATATATATAATTTTGTAATAATAATAAAATTATATTCTCATAATAATATAATAATAAAATTATTAGATATTTTATCGTTTTAAAATAAAAATTTCATAACTCACTTTGCAGAGAATCGAAAGACATATCAATTATTACTCATTATCACAAATATGTTATCAGTGTATCTTTTATTTTCTGGTGAAGTGAACTAGAATGCTTCAACAGTAAATCTATGATAGGATTTATTTTCATTCATATTTTAATATATAATATTCAAAGTCAGTTTATATTTGATGAAGAAATTCGCTTACGAAATCTTTTTATTACAAAAAGAAAACAGATTATACCAGAAAACTTAAATGCAGCAATAACTTTGTGAAAGTTAACAATATTTTGCAATAAACATAACAAACCATTATGATTTAACAATAATTCAACAGACAGTATAAAAGTTTATCAAAATTATATCGTTCCATGTACATTCATACAATCAACCAAAAATTCAAGATCATCAATATTAACAAAATATCAAATATATATATATATAATAACTTACAGTATATTTTTTATTATTCTCTTATCTTGTATACTTAGAAGACGGGAGTCGTCAGTTTACATGGTGCATCGTTTAAATATCATCGCGGTGTCGTTGTGATTTTTGCACCTCTTTCAAGTACACGATTGGATAATCGTCGGAAACCGTGGGCGAAGATAATCGACGCCTATTAAAGGTCTTTTTGTGTATCAATTCCAGCAAATCAATTGAAACCCTCATCCACCTCCCACCATGACCCTCGGATACACTCTCCCTTCCTTTGGTCAACTTTAATTTTCGTCGCTACGACCATAAGCGAATCAACAATCATGATTACGATGACTATTCCACCAGTTACTTACAGTATGTAGATATTGTGTAGAATACACGTTATAATATACAATCAACGAAGATATATACATTGAACATTATCACGACTTTGACCGCCAATTTTTTTTCTCTTCTTTTCTATCATTATTAGTAGAAATTGAGAATGGTTTTTATCCGGTTCATGCATTGCATCGTTCTCAGGATGAACTGTATAAGACAAGAGCTAATAAGCAGGTTTATCGAGTGGAAGAAAGTGAAAGAAGCTAAGGGTATAAACTGGTTCGATTTTTATCGTAGGTTTTGCAGGAACATTCCGCCCTTTTTTCATGCTAGCGGTTATGGTAGCGTAATCGAATGCATGTATCTCTGATTTATTTATTTGTCAAAATAGTTTTTATTGATTTGTTTGGGGATTTTTCTTTTGTATGTATCTGCTTTTAAATTTTTTTTTAAATTCAAAAAAATTTTTCGTTTGTGTTAATAATTCTGAATAATTCTGTATCGGATGTTTTTTCGTTTGTAAAAAAGAAAGGAATTTGGACGAGAATCATGAAAAGTAAAAAGAATCGGTACTCAGGAATTTTATCAATTCAGAAATTTCATATTTGATATTCTCGGAAAGAAATGATATTTGATATTTTGAGATTTAATTGAAACTTTTCATACTTTTATATCATTTTTATAGTACAAAATTTATTATAACTTCATAATTGTCAATTTATATAAAATTTCGAATTGATATTTTCAAAAAAATAAATCGGTACGTTTCTTAGATATTCTTATCGACATTTTTATACAGAAGTATATCCAATATTTTATCTTTAATAACAAGAAAAACCGCAACCGATCAATTTCAATTAAAACCTCGTCTATCAAATATCCTGCACCGAAAATAAATCACTAACCACGATCGACCATAGTATGCACCGCATATTTGCATGAAATCTATTCACGAACTCATACTTGCATGCAAACCCAATTTACGAACCCATGAAAGTTCCCAGAATCAAATGGATCACTCTGGTTCAACCATTCAATAGCTAGAACCCATGCGATTCATCATTGTATCCATATGTATCTATTAATATTTATTATTTATTTATTGAATTTATGGATAAGATATTTCATGTGCTTTTTTCATTAAGACAAATATCTTGTTCAACATTTTTTAATCCTATTTAATTTTTATTGAATTTAGATTTTTGAAAATTTTATATATTATAAAAACTTGATTCTTTTGTAGGATTACAAACAAGTGTGAGTCATGTGATAAAAAGATGGAGAAACTGGTTCATAAGTTTGCATGATGGATATACTGTCATGAAATGTGTATCTCATCTATGTATATGAAAGAATTAACGCTCTTATATAAGATACACACCGTGTATAGAACGCTGTTATGAGATAAATACTATGTAAATATGGAGAAAAGTTACCACAGCTTTTATTACTAAAGCAAATAAAGAAAAATAACGATTTGCATGTGTTTAATTTGCAAATTATAGCATTGTAATATGAAGTTTATATATAACTTTTATGCATACTAAATCGTATCAATCTAATTCTTTCCAAGTAACTTTTGCTTAGTTCTGTTAGTTAATTCTGCAAAATACGTATATATCTTATCTTTCCTTAATAAGAATCGTATTTTAATAAATATGATCAAAGAAGACGTGTCATCATTGACGTATTATATGACACATCGTACCATATTCCACATTATAATACGTACAAACATCCATAATGCTTTTAATGCATTTAATACATATTATCATCAAATAAATTACTATTTATTCATAATTTAGTTAAAATTTAATTAAACAATATGATAGAATCTATGAACCATTAAGCTTAAAATTCATTCTTCTCTTCGCAACATATTTGCCTCTCTTTAAATATTTACAAATTTTTTCGAGAACCGCGATTCGTCGAATTCAAGCCAAGTTCAAGGAAAGAGGCTTGCATAGTCTATTTCTTCCTCACATTATAACGACGTGAAGAAATAGCCTCCTCTGTCTACTCAAGCGCTTATGCACGCCACTCGTTCACGAGCGTGATGAGTCGTGCTATGCAGCAGCGTGCGTGCTTAATAAGGCAAACGTGTACGCAACTACGCACGCGATTTAAATACCTGCCAGGTATACGTATGTGATTCAAAGGTGTATTCCTCGCATATCGAGGCAACACGTCGCGTTATGGTAACACGTCTTCTGGCCGATCTCTAAACCAGGCTAGCTATACGAAGTATACTTCGATGGCCTCCTTAACAAATTATTTGCGGAACAGTGAGAGGCCACGAACAATATGCGTTTCGTGTTAATAAGTTATACCATCATTAAATCGAAAGAGATATTAGAAATGGGAAATAGTGTATGAGAGACATGAAAGAAAAATTCTAAGAAATTGATGAAAGTTAGATTAGACGAAAGATATTTGAAGATGGTTATATCTTTTCGAGACTTCATTGAGTTTGTAGGTTATCAGGTAGAATAGGAGAGGTTTTTTTTTTTTATTTAGATGATTATGTGTAGATGACTATGTTTTTTTTACTTAGGAATTTAAAAAAAAATGTCCTTTTTTTATACTATATACTTATCACTTTTTATTTTAATCTGCTTTGCAAATAAAAAAATTATCTTAAAAGATATTTCTTCGTACATTAATTGTTGAAACCGTCGTGTTTAAAAAAAATGATTAATTGATCTATGATACAGATCACCCAGTTTCTGTTTGAACAGAGTTAAAGTCTGTTTGACTCATTCGTATCAAGTAACTGAAATATAAAACCAACTAATATCAGTAGAAATTTTTTTAAACCGCAGATATAGCAGAATTAGTACATCGTAAGTACATATCAATATGGTTAACGATATCTGAAAGATTGTAGCGTATTAATAATTATACGATATAAAGTCCTTACTTAAAATCCAAAAATATCAAAATAAAGATATATATATAATAAACAAAAATTAAACTAAAAGAAATTATTTTTTTTTATAGTAATAATAGTTTTAATTATTCACTCTATTCATTCTTTTATTATTAGTTTTTTTTTTTCGTTAAAATTTCAAAGTTAAATAGAAATGCATTAACGTAGTGAAAGCCACTTTACAAAATTAAAAAGTCAAAAAAAAAAAAATTATAATTTAGAAATTACTTGCATCGTACGTAGTCTTTGAGCAAGCTATTATTCTTCACTGGCCCTGTCCTCCTTAAAGAACGAGGCAAATTAATTAAAAGCGGCACTGATGGAAAGAGGAAATGACCGAACCTCGGATTATACCATACTTCCCATGCAAGCATTAATAACGTATTAAATCAAATGTCGCTAAAACATGTACCATCACTAAATTATCGTCTTTACCACAAAAAAGAATTAAAAAAAAATAAAAAGAAATTGATAAGATTGATTAAAAAATAATTTATGACTTTTTTTTTGGTAAATTAATTTTATCGTATATATAGTATAGTGATGAATTGTTTGAGATTATTAAATTTTATGAATATATAGACTTTCCTTAAGTTAAAATATAAAAATTCTTGTATAGTTAAAATATTTTTTATCTTATAAATTTCTTCTTCGTTACATTTAAAATAGATTTTTTAGGGAATTGCAAGTAAAGGTTCCAAAACAATTTACTCGATTCACTTTTTCTCTTATATTTTTCCTCAATTCAATTAAAATAACACTTGTGAACCCTATTAATCAATGTTACATAGAAGTCTATCAATTTATCATGGCCAATTGATCGTATCAATTAATTGAATTAATTGCGCCATCCTGTTCACCCCATAAACCAATTAAACCACTTCAGAATCGTCTGTCTGTTTGGGAACTCGATCAGACGTCGTGTCATAAACCGTGAAATTCTAAAAGTAGGGATTATGGATTTCCGATGTCATGCGAAAGTATTCGAGAGCGTTTCTGAGCGTACTCGAAAGATAGAGACATATTTTATTTACCGATTGAAAATACTTGCTTTTAACATCAATAGCGAAATTGAAACTGACAATTCCATCGAATTCATATTTCATTAACTCATGATAATGATTTTCAAAAACAAACGTTCGAACAATGATTTCATTTTTTCTTATGATTCGAATTTTTAACAAATTTTAAATTATATAAATACATTTATAAAAAATTTAAATGTATAAAAATTTATAGTACATAAAAAAAATACAAAATATCCAAAATATGGTATTCCTTATAATATTTAAAAAATAGAAATAAATTTCTATAAATTCCATAGTTCTTGGTTGATCAAAATTCGAATTTACATAAACATTCGTAATCTAATAATGTGGATATCTAACAATAACTAATTAAAAAAAAAAATTATATTTAAATCAGCATAGAAATCGAATTCTTATTATCTGACCATTTTTTTTCGATGATTCCAAAAAATAACATTCATTTTAGCAACATATTGTCAATTAGTTAGACACAACTGGTGATCAAGAGATTTTTTCTGCGGACAAGACATCTTCATTTTTTTTTTATTCCGGAATAGATTCGTAATCACGATTCAGAATCCCAGAGGGTAGAGTGGCAAAGAACGATTCGGTGGGTTTGTCGCAACAGAGAATTAGCGGGAGACAGTTTTCATCGGATGCTCGTTACTCTGATTTCTACTATATGTTCTATGAATGAAAGACGTCAGTGAACGTATTTGTATAGGAGAAAAGAGAAGAAAGGGTTGTCATGCTCGAAGATAGATCAAAATCCAATGGTTAGCGTATCCTTCTCTTCCATTTTATTTTCTTCATTTTTTTTTTCTTTTTTTCCTCTTATAAGTGGATATATGAATCGATTCGAGTTCCTGTTTCGTGTCTCTCGATACTCGAGTTACGTGATGCAGAAGCAAAATACGGTAGACGTGAAAGTTTCTCACGCGATACGCTTATTTTCCATAAGCTATCACATGACAATCATGTGAACGAGAACGACCTATGAAAGGGTTTATCATCGTAAAAATGTTTTAATTATTCAGACATGAAATGGGCCGTTTCTCTTCTTGAAAATTCAGAAAGAAAGTGTGAATCTCGTATTTAAATAGAAAGTGAAGTACAGATTAAAATGTCATTTATTAATTTCAAGATTTATAATTTATATAAAACTTTACAATATGATATAATTCATATTTATATAATTTCTTTTTTAAATCCAGTTTTTAATTAATTCCATCGAAGATATTTATAAGTAGGCTAATTCTCCATCATTTATCTGTTTTATTTTTTTTATGCAACTTATAAACAACAATATGTATGATTGGAAAGTATAGGTCAATCTTTTTTGTACTTTATATAATTTATTTTAATTTACCAAAAAAAAAGGCATAAAATTAAACATTGAATAAATTAATATCAGAAGTATAACGTATTATAAAATTACAAGTGAAATTTCTTCAAACAAATCTTAAATCGTTATGTAATCTGTTGTTCGATGGCATTGCATCCGTAAGGAATCACACGTACTCCTGATATTTTTATGGTTGCTTACGCCACTGGCCAAGCAGGGGGGATATCGTCATATCCCGGACGAAGACATGAAACCTCCGAGCAAAATTCCCCTCTGCTCGCATACACGTTTGCTTTGACAAACCTTTCTACGTATATACACACGTGTGTATGTGTGCTTGATTATAAATGAAGCAAACAGAGAAAAGGAATGAACCGTTACAAAACGATCACGATTAGTTGACAAATCGATCGATATTTGTCGTCTGAAGGAAAAAAAAAAAAAATTGAAATTCGTAACAATTATTATTACTACGTAAATTGAATAATCTTTATCTTTCTATTTTTCGAAATTGGAGCATAAAAATTCAAGGATAGAATTAATTTTAATTTTTTACATGAAGAAATCACTGACATAAAATACCATGCTACATGAAATAAATGTGATTAGAATTCTAATGTATAGATACGTTATTCTAATGTATAATACATGTTGTTATAAGTTGTATCACATTCATAGAATTGTATACAATATATATATATATATTTATGTAAAAAATATTATAATTTATTATTATTATGAAAATTAATTGTACACTAAGTACATATTAATAAGGTAATTAAATAAAATTATCTTATTAATATTGTAAAAATTATTAATGATACTTTACATATTCTTTAAATAATTTTGAAATATTCAGAATGAAGATAATTCAAGAAATAGGAGTTAAAATATTTATTGTTAATACATATACTATTACTTATACTATACTATATGCAGTACATGACTGTATATATAATTAAATTTCCTTTTAATTTAACTTTTATTCGATCTGTTAACATCTATTTCGTGTATATTCTTTAACATTTTTTACTATAAACACCATTACGTCATAGCATACAAACCGCACACGTGCGATAATGCTTTCCACACCCATGATCACGCCACATCCGCCTATTCACCATACATATTCCGATACACCATAGAAGGATGTTATACAGGTTTGTTCTCATGGTTACTCATATGGTTGAACGGTATTTAAACAATCTAATACCTTGACATATACGATTCAAATTTCATTATGTTTCTTGCGTGGATTTCAATTCTTCTTTTTCTTTTTTTTTTTTTTTTTTTAATCATGAGCGATTTCTCGACGAATTATTATATAGAAAAAATTGTAAATAATGTTGACATTATCTTTCTGTATTATCTATTTGTTTCTAGATAATTGTACCGGTGTAAGTTGATTATTTCCGGTCAAACATTCATAAATAATTCAATAAAAATTTAGTTAATTGTACAGGATATCCTATAGGTTTCGGTTGTTTGACCATATATTCTATGAAATAAGATAAAAAAATGATATCTTATTAAATAGATTATATTACATACACATAAATATAAAAAACATAAAGGAAATAATAATAAATTCACTTGATATTACTGATTACAATTTTAACATCCAAATAATTAAAGAAATTAAAGAAATATTTGATATTGCATAAATTTCTATCTTTTATTCTTAATTTATAGAAATTATTTAGATTAAATTTTATATAAAATCACAAAATATTGTATCGGGTCAAGGTTATTGACCAAGAATGCACTATATGCGGTACTGTTTAGCGAATCAATTTCTACCTGGAACAGCAACAATCCAATGGAATTCGATCGATGAAATTCTCCGTAGTTAACCGGTAAAATGAGTACGCCATGTGGCTCTATTACAGAATCAAAATCAATACCAATTTGCAGCATGCACTAGCTAGGTCTCGATGTAATTTCAAACTGGGAAAGATTTAACTAGGTATGCCAAACAAGTAACAGAGTTCTCTGGAAATTCGTATTCATAACCATTTGTCTGCAAGACAATTCATTTGGATGAAATATACTTTGTTTTCCAAGATTTGAGAAAGAAAATTGTTGCTTTTCTTTTTATCCTTATTTATCTTCTCCTTTGGTTTACAAGAAAAAGTAATTATTTACTATAATTTCAAAAATTTACATTTTTCCATTTTCTATGAATTAGAATTCGTATATTTTAATAAAAATATGTGAAAAATTATGGTTATAAAATTAATAATTATAAAAGTATCAAAATAAAAAATAATAAAATTGGATTCGATATTATGGACATTTGAAACTATTAAATAGAAAAATTCCAGATAGACTCATTAAGCATTATTTTGCAGATTTGAAAACAGTAAAATAATGATAATTTTGAAATAAATTTCTTAATAATGCATTAAGAAATTAACAGAAATTCCTTCGGTTCTTTTGCACTGCGTGCGACTTACTGTTTTTCCGGTTCCGTTAGTTGACCGATAATTTAAAGAATATTTTGGATCAATTGCTACTTACATGTTCGATATATATCAATTAAACTTACACACATGACTCATGAGGAAGAGAATATGTTTCTTATTTAATCGGAAATGAATTTCTGAGTCCAAGGCCATTTCAAGATAATATTACGCTATGTATGTATACTTTGTATTGTATTGATATCGGTTATAATGATATCAAATTAAAAATATACATGATATCTTTTGTAGTATTGTTCTTGAATTTTTATTTGAATATAAAATTTTAATTTCATTGATATTCGATTATCGAAAAAATCTTTAATCTTTAATCTTTAATTGGTTAGATCAAATAAATGTAAATTTTTTCCAAAATTATTGAAAATATAAAATATTTAAAAAAAATTAAAGTAAACAAAATAAATTCAAGAATTTTATTATATAATAATATTATATAATAAACAAAAGAAATGAATTATTTTTATTAATATTAAAATATTTACAATTTTAAAAATACATAAAATTAATTATCCTTCAGACACGTTGATAAATAAAGAAAATATTTGAATATGTTATTCATTTCATATACAAAAGAATAATAAAATATGTTTTCACAAAGAATTAAGCTTTTTCAATCAGCAATATCAGTGAATCACGAGATTTAATCAGAACAAACGTGTAACAAAAGCGAAATTTATTGACAACAGATAAGAAATACAATTCTTTTCCCTGTAAATTATGCTTCTGACTCGATTAAATAAAATTCTGAAAGAGAATACGTAATATAGGTAGATCGTCGGGATTCTCCGTTAACCGATACTCATGGTTCCCCATTTTAGGTTGCCACAAACGAGCGGATGACCTACTTGTTAATTGGCCGACAGATAGGAGCGGCCTGATTACGACCAACACGCCTTGATAATCTGATAACGTATCATTGCCCACGAATTTACGAACGCGATGAAAAAGGGACGAGATCCTTTCAAAGATTCGAAAAGTCGTTCAGCGTAAAAATCGAACGTATAATAAAAAAATATTTCATAAAAGTTAGCGACAAGACTCTAAGTATGAGACTGTTTTTATCGTTTTTTGCTCTTGTTATTTTCTCTCGTAATATCTTTTTGTTACTATGTGCCGAGTATCGTAATTATAATCATATTGAGTAACATCTAGATACGAATGTTATTTGAATGAAAAAAATTAATTATGATCATTTTTAACGAAGATATCGGTCAAACTTTTTTAGTTTCTTTTATTTTATTTAGCTTTTTTTTTTAAATTCAATTAATATTTTTTATAGGGATGAAAGTTATTATTTAAATATATTATTATTAAATTTATTAAATATTTGAATTAATTATTTGCAAATGAAATTTTGTATCTGAAAAAGATATATTGCAATGAATTCAATTTTTGCGTAACTTTTTTTTTTATGAATGTTTGCCTTAATTTTTTCCGTGACACGTACAGTTTGTAGATAACATAAATATTGTGTGAATATCTAGTATATAATTGAATTTATCTCGTAAACGGAAATAAATAAATAAATAAGAAGAATGAAATATAAATAACATATCTTATCGTTCATCATAGATAGATAAATATAGTATTATGAACAGTTTTTTGTGAATATATATTTATTTTTAAATCAAATTAATCATCTTATATCGAAAATAATAATTTTCCTTTATCTGCGCAAACAAATTAATTTTAACAAGATAAAATATAATTGAATATTGATTTCGAGAATTAAAAATAGATTAAAAATAGCAAAAATTATTCACCAAAACTTTTATTTTTCGAATCGTTTCAAAATTTTCAAAGATTAATCTGAACTTTCTAAATTACAGTTTAAAATCCACGGTTTCTCTTTTAATCTAGATATTTCAATTTTAAAATTAAATTTAAACCACTAATAATTCATGCAAATGATGCAATTGGATTTAGAAGGAAACGTGATTAGAAATAGGTCTCTAATTTTTAATTGGAGAAAAATGTAGATAATATCGTATTGCTTGATTTTCATTATTGATATAATTTATAAAATTCGAACAAATCAGAACATACAAGTATAATTATAAAATATAACATAATCTATTATGTTTTATAATTTGACCAAATAAAATTGTATTAATTACTATTATTAATTTTCTAAAATTTATTATACTGAAATATATTAGAAATCTTTAATAATTTCTAATAAAAAGATTCTTCTATATCTACATTTTCAGAAGTAATATACTGAAATTCTTACTTATAAAATATACAATCATATTTTACTATTAAACTCGAATCATTATTTATGATTAATTTCCATCTTTCGTACCCACAGCAATCAGCAAATTGAAATCGAATTTCTCCAAATCAGGAACCAATTCACCGATCCATAAACTCTCCTCTCACGAATATTTCGCAAAATATTAATGGATCACGCGATTCAAGCTGTACGAGCACGAATTCGCGAAAGCATTAACAATCGATTTTTCATCCCCTAGACGCGGATGGAAACGGGGTTCGATTGTTTGTTTTTCCATTAAATTATGTATGTATGAATTATTTTGTCATGCGAAGTGGCTCTTGTATCACATGTACGATTCATTTCCGCGTGGAAGTCAAGTACGTATCGGCCTCTTGATGAGACGAGGACGGACCCATTTATACCCTTGGGGGAACCGAGAGGGATGGACAGAGATAGATTGGAGTGAGAGGTAATGTAGAAATCTCTATACGCCAGATGCATACGGGGGACGCGTGTGTTTTCATGTTGGAAAAGTTTTTTTTATCGGTCGGACAAAGGAAACCGCGAAACTCGAGTCGAGCGAGTAATAAATTCGCGCGAGTTGCGTGACGGCTCAATTTCATACCAACCTGTCCTTCGTGATGTCGATTTGTCAGACGATTTTCCTCTTACTTATACATCTGCGTTAAAAATCTATCCGGATATTTATTCTTGTTAGGATGCATTTTGAATTTTAATTTCAAAATTGAGTATTCTTTGTAATTAGTATATCTATATATAATAGAGTATTAATTTGAAAAATGTATTCATATATCAATCAAAAGAATTTTTTTGTTGTTCGAGAAAACTTTATCACTTGAAATCTCCCTTTTTGAAAATATTTTTTAAATAAAAGATAAAAGTTGAATAGTCTCGAGAAGAATCTAATAAGATAATTACTTTTTTATAAATTATTGATATATTGATCAAGATAAAATCTAAAAAATGTTTTTATCGCATGCTCGAACGAGATATTCGTGTTCTTTCCATTCCCTAACGAAGGGATTATCGTTAATTATTCTTAATTGCGAGCAGACTGGCTTAATTTCTATTTTTTTCCGGATCGTTTAAAACGTTTAAACGTCCTAATATTTATTTTGTTATCCTAGTTCTTTTCTATTTTCTCTTCATATCTTCACGCGTATGGCCTCTTCGAACTATATTTTTGCTTCCATCTGCCGGAAGACGGATGCGTATGTCGAAAATCATTCCGTTCTACGCGCTATTATTTCGCTACCTTCTGGGGAATTTTTATTCTCTTCTTCGAATTCGTTATCGTTAATTGCTCTTAATTGAGAATTCGTTCACGCGCCGACACCTCTTTTGAGATGAATTTTTTTTCGTAGATCA
>NW_006263329.1:865815-871629 GCF_000469605.1 Apis dorsata | reverse complement strand
TTCTTTTGTTTGTGCTCTGCTTTGTTCTATTTTTTTTTTTTTTTTTGTATTTTTTCCTTCTTATTTTTTGGATTGTTTATAATCGAATCGAATTTGATATTATGAGTAACAAAATTTGCATGATAGAGAACATATTAATTCTGCCATAATCTTTACAATAGTTGAATCGTATGTAATTGATAAAGTTAAAAAAGATTCGTATTTATTTAGAACAATCTAACTTTTCATTGTAATTGCCTAGTATTTTATTTATCAATTCGTGAACTTTATATCTTATCATATTGAATTAGAGTTATAATATAAATAATGAATGAAATTCAATAAAAACAAAGGAATTTGTATTAAATTCAATTGAAATTTTATTTCCAATAGGTTAAAGTTTATTGAATATTTCTAAGTTGCATATCATATTTCATATTTTAATTTGAATAATGGGTTTTGAAAAATAATATTTACAAAGAAATTCTAAATAATTTCATAACTTTCATTTATGATTCTTCTGTTATTATTTTAACATAGTTAGAGATCAAGTTTATAATGTAATAAAGAATAACGTTTTGTTGGTTCGTTATTACGTTCAATCATATTGCGTTTATCTCCTCTTACTCTTGTAATACATTAAACATAATATAAGATAATCTATATAAACTACGGACACATTGTTTCTAATTACTCATAATTTCTCGTGATTACAATTTATTACAATTTATTCTAGGTAAAATATTTTCAATAGAAGATAATCTACACTCAAAATAATCAAAATAATATTCTTAAAAAAAAAGTACAGAAATTTTAACAATAAATATATCACAAAGACACTAATAATATTCGCAACTACTTTATAATATCAATAAATATTCTTTAACCATTCACTAAATTGTTATGACAATTTATCTTTTATTTGAAAACAACTATAGAAAAAAAAAAAATCTATAAAAGAAGAAATACAATAAGTACAAAAATAATCGTCACGGTCTGAAAACGGTTCTTTTGACGAATCCCCGGTATTATCCGCGTCGATTATTGCAATTTGTAGCAATTTCTTCAATCCGCGCGTAATGACCGTTCTTTGAGGTGCACGTTTCGCAATGAGGATTCTTAACAAAAGTCATTCCTATCCAAGTTTTGTAACGAAGCAAAAGGAGAGGGGGATAAGAAAAAACATTTACCTACCTTTCGACGCAGGGCAAGAAGACAGAACATGACTTAACAGGGCCGAATTATTATCTTGAAGAACGTGAGAGGGAGCTTCAAGGGAGGCTGTTCTCGAGTGTCGACATTGTTCTACCTTCTTTAGTTTAATAGCCACTTCCGGTTATCCCCGGAAGAAGCAACCCTCTTCTTAGTGTAGTGGAGGGAAGGCCTTTTCGAAAAAGGAAAGCGATCCGCCTCTCTATATGCTGACACGAAAGGTCTCCGGTTGCCGCGCGACGATAAGCTTTTATCACTCACAAAACACGCAGCACAAATTCGTAGAATGTCTCAATAAAGATTCCCTTGTGTGTCCCTGATGCTCGCGTTGATGTTTGTTTTATCTCGTTTGCTCTCGTGTCTTGGGTATTTCTAACGGGTTAAAAAAGAGAAGAAAGAGGTAACTTTCCTCTTTCCTTTTTCTTTTTTCTTCTTCTCTTCTCGTTCTTGTCTATTTATTCACCGAATTGTTGTTTCTCTTCCCTTTTTTTCTCTCTCTCTCTGTTAAAAATGTTTTCAAGACCGTTATAAAAGAAGCGTGATTCCTTTATGCGAATCATTCAAGTTCGAGAAAAAATTTCTCAAAGTTTTACTCTTTCTCTTTCGAGCGAGATTTATGAACGAAGGGAACACACGACTTCACTCTGGCGGAGGTTGATATAACACTGTCAAAGCAACGGCGCGCGGCAAACGACGAGACAGTTTCACCAGTCAGCTGGCGCTCCCCCACTCTTGATACGTCACTGTGCACTCTATAGGTTTTTCTATTTTCTCGTCCTCTCCTGTGATTTCGATTATTTAGAACGAAAGGTGAAATGATACTCTAGACAATGGAAATATTTTCAGAAACTTTTTTTTCTTTTTGATGATTACTTGATGTATAATAATAATAATATAGCTTTGTGTTACGATCATTGAACGTAGAGTTTATTATATTAAAGAAATAAATGAATATTTGTAATTTTACAAACATCAGAAAAAAAGAAAATAATTGAGACATATGTCGTGCAGTATCGCGTTGAGTTTATATTAAGAATAAAAAAATATACGTTTGCATCATCAATCAAAATCAATATCGTAGGACGGTTTATTCGAAAATATTGTGACTTTGTATCAAATAAAGTATTGTTTTTCTTACAGATATGCCATTGAATTTTTTAAAAATTTTGGATTTTGAATTATTCATCCAAAATGGAAATTTAAAATTAATTATTTTAGATAATTATCTCCAATATTTATTAAAAAGTTATAATCAAAATAATTATCTTCAATAAGTTTTATTTAAATTTTATTTAATTTTTATTTTTACGTATAAAATTATGACTAATTATTTAATCGAAGAAAATACGTTAACTCTCGATTAGGATTAGGAAAAAATCGGTTTTTACCTAATGACCTCGTGAAAGTATGCAAAAGCAATAAAAATGTCGATTAATGGACGCTTATATCTCTTCGATTGATACATTAGATTTTCACCGCACAACTATAGAAATCAGTCGGTTTGATTTATTCACCATGTTAATTCGTTTCATAAATAATGAACAAAAATTATATAAAAATATGAGAATTTTGATTGATATCTTGTATCAATATAATTTGAAATATGCGTTTTACGAATTTAGAATAGAAAAATTACTTTTTTTATACTTTTTTTTTTTGCAAATAATTTTATATATATATTTATATTTTTCAGAAAACACTTAATTAAATTATTTTAATTAGTAACATGTTTCAACTTGATTTGATCAATATTGCGTGTAGACATAATCTTTTATTTTTAGTATAATTAGTTTTAAATTTTTGTGTTTTTTTGAAAGAGATCAGGATTTAATATAGAGAATTTAATAGTAAAAATTATGACAGAATTGAATTCATTTTATTTATCTTTTTTTTTTTTCATTATTTTATAATAATTAGTCAATACATCGAGAATATTCAATAAAAAATTATAATCATTTTTTATAAATAAATAAAAATTTATAATAAAATTTTCAAAAATTCGTGATATTTGTGATTTTAATTGTTACGACAATATGTTTTCATTACGCAAATTCATTGTGCACGTGAAAACATTTCGTAATTCATGATTCATCGTTTTTCAATCGATAAATATTTTTCTACAATTGCTCGAAGAAAAAAGGGAAAAAACGGAGTGATTCATTAACCGACTTTGCACCTTGTTATATTGCTCTTATTTGTTTCAATATCTGTATTCTGTATTAACTTGTATATGTCTTCCATAATGTGTAATATTCGTGAAAGTTAGTACACAGAAATGATACAGTGAAATTTAACACGCACTTTCACAAGTTGTACATCGCAATATAATATTGTAATACTTTCACAAGTAATTCCTCCATTATTAAATTAAAAGAGGTTAGGATTTGATTAATTTCATTTTCTAAATAGAAATGATTTTAATAGAAGTCTTGAGGCTTGAGAACACTTTACTCTAATAAGGATGAAAGATATTGAAATTTGAAATAATTATTCAATTACTTTAGAAGATTAAATAAATCATTTTTTATTTAAGTAAAATTGTAAATAAGGATTTCATCACAATTTCTTATAATTATGTAAAGAGACCTATTTTTATGATGTAATTAATAATTTTGACAAAGATTATTTCAAGAAATTCTTACAAAATATCAAATAAAGAAATTGTTTTAATAATATACTGTTACATAATTATTTGAAAATAAATAATAATTAAGCAATAAGTAAATTATGATATATTATTTAAATGCTTATTGTTCGAATATTTTATTTAAATATCGATTGAATCAACATGTGTTTTATAAAAATAGTATGTAAGATAACTTGTCCAAGCATAATGCTCTTTTTAATTACGCGTGTATGTATTACAAATACAATGACTCTATGAATTTAATTAAGATTTAATGAAACATGTGCATGTCTCGCGTGATTTTCTTGAAAACAAAGGCTAGTACAGCAATATTCTACTAATAAGTGATAAATTAGATTTCTTTTAGAATATTATTTTTAACTAGATTATATCGCGCGAAATAAATTTTCATAAATAGGAAATGAATTTTTTACGAATTAAAAAATCGTAGAGCTATCATATTTTGAATGAATTTTCTAAAAAAAAAATTATTTATTAATTAATTATTAATTATTTATAAATTAATTATTTTCCTTTTATTATTTTAAAAATAATTTGCATTTTCTTTGTCTTTTACGACACTTTACTCTAAGTGGATACTAGACTGTACATATTTATGGAAATTAATATTTTCATAAACATGGGTGAAAAAAACTCGATAAACATTTATCTTAATTTCTTAAATATTATAAATATATTTTAAAAAACGTAGAAATTTCATTCTTTATCTTTAAATTAAAAAAAAATATCCAAATTCAATTCTTTATCTTATCGTATCATTAATTTTCTGTGGAATTATAAAAATTATATTTAACAAAGAAGTGAGATTATTTGCATGATATCGACGAAAAATCATAAATATGCAAAATAAAATTTGCAGTATTAATATGAAACTTTATAATATCGATTACAATCATGTCTGTCTATCCATATCACCTATGAGAAGAAACTTAGTAAAGAAAGTCATGCACGAACGGATCTATAAATATTAATATACCTGTATCATATTCACTCGAATTGAAACTCGTTACGAAGTTGAATTCGTTGGGTAATCATCGGTAATAACGCACCACGATACAGAAGCAACGAACGTAAAAAGCTATGCAGGTAACGCGAGATGCGAAATTACACGATGCCATGGCAAAGATTAACTCTTTTTAGCCTTCAAAAGCAACCATGTGCGTGAATATCGCGGGGTAACGCATCGATAAGCAGTCATCTTCCAGCTTAGTCGAGGATGCGATGATATGAATCGTAATAAACGCGAAAAAAATCTAAGAAAATATGAAATTTTTATATTTATTTTTTTTTTTTTTTGTATAAATATTTCATATTATATAGTAGTTTCATAAAATTTAAAGAATTAAAAAATTATTTAATTATGAATAATTATGGAATAAAAAGAAAACTTTAGTATTTTTAATTTTAGTTAATAATTGAAAAAATTTAAAGAATTAAAATAAGAAAAAATAATATAATTTTAAATAATTATAAAATAAAAGAAGAATATCTTCAATATCTTTTTAAAAATTTTAGGTAAATAAAATACATATTAGAATTTATTTTAGCATTTTAATATAAAAACATTGATAAATATGACCGATTGATTGGCAAATAAATACAAATAATTAAACATAAATATAAACACTTTGAAATAATGAAAACATGTTATAATTGTAATTATATATTTGTAATTAAATCTAAACAATTTCTTCATTAAATTAAATATGAAAGAATATGAAAATGATATTATTTTAAAAAATTAAATGAAAATTTAATTCTAACGAATCACAACAATAAGGAAGAATTTCAGCATTTTATTACGATAATTTTCATTAAATGAACGTAATAAATATTATTAATAATGAATTAAGAAATTTTATCAATAAATAATGAAGGAATTAAACGTGATATTAAATTGTTCATAATGATATGCTAGTAATAATTCCATAATTCATTTATTAATTCAAAGATAAAATAAAAAGAAGAATTTCTTT
>NW_006263329.1:864048-865704 GCF_000469605.1 Apis dorsata | reverse complement strand
ATTATTATTATTATTATTATTCGCAATTAAATTTTAACGATTTTTACGATTCCGTTAAATGGCAATTTTTTAATATATTTTTTATTTATAGGTCAAAGTGATAAAAGAACTGAAACGAAATCGAAATAATTCAAAGCTGTCAGAAATTAAGCTGTGATTTGTATTCATTAGGCGACGAATAATTTTGCGTGTGAATTATTTAAATGATCGACGATAAAAGAGAAAACGGAGGGTAGACGAGCAATTTTAACGATCGAGTTACCCGACGTAAATAGCGACGCGATCGATCGTTCTTTTTGTTCTTCGAGTGAATCACGTGGTAAAACCTTTTTTTCAAAGGACGACAATTACGCATGCAACTGCAATCTGCTCGTAATAAATCTTTTATCATGGTATTATTATAATATTTGTTTATTTATTTTTGGGATTAAGATTTATCAAGCATATTCTCAAAATAAAAGTAAATTCCTTTTTTTTTTTTACTTAACAACATATAATAAAATTTCTATTAATAATAATCATATTTATTTTAATAATCATATTAATAATCAATTATTGTGAAAATAAAAACTATGCATATTAATAATATGCTAATATTCAAAGGAGATAAAATTGAAAAAATTTCAAGGAAAGGACTTATAGATTTATGAAAATTTTTTGTCGAATCATTTTTAATATAATTTTAAAAGAAAAATATTTTAAGAAACAAAAATAGAGTTTCTGTATATTTGTTTAAAAAATTAAGATAATAAATTAGACTAATTAACATTAGAAAGCAGTCATAATACTTTTCTTCTGCATCAAATTTCACATGAATATCATGTGAAATACTTTTGATGACCTCTTAGTTTCTAATTCTAATATCAATTTCTCCTCACTTCAAAATCTAGCAAATTAATCAAATCAAAAATTACAAACGATAAATGTACTTACATACGACACATATCCATAAATTAAATCCGTATTCAGTAGATATTAATCAAAGGGTGAAAGTATATCATTAAAAAAAATATTAAAAATCAAATCTAGAAAGCTTAGAAATCGGTATGTCGTCGTAAAATCATTTAATAATAACGCTCGTCGATGTTTTCCACGGGAATGAATGATTTTCATAAAGAGAGATGATTTTATTTTCGATGAACGAAGTGTTTCACGAATGGAAACAGCGAAATCGGTAGGGAGTTGATTGTTGCGCGAAAGTGCTTCCTTGACGTGCATCAGCGACCTGCCTTAATGCAATGTGCATATGTAATAGCGATCTGTGCATGCCGAGTACAATGACTTGGTAAACGGCAAACTGCACGCAAACAGCAACTGTCTTGCCCACGGATGCACATCCTTTTATACAGATGGAATAAGACATGTAATATTTTCAGTCAAGAAGAGAAGAATGTAATTTTAATGAAAATTAATTTTTTCACAAGTCTTGATCCATTTTCTTATTGCGTTGCATTGATTTCTTCTTCTTTTAATTCTTTTATGAATAAAATAATAATTGTCATATTTTGATATGACATATTTATTAAATATGTAGATAATTTTATATTTTCTCATGATTCTTTTTTTATTTTATTAATTTGTTTTTAAAGTTTTTTTTTTCTAAATAATAATTTTTATGTCGTATATTATTAAAAATTAAAAAAATTGTTCGATTTG
>NW_006263329.1:856757-863781 GCF_000469605.1 Apis dorsata | reverse complement strand
TTTTTTTTTTTTTTTTTTTTTTTTTTTTTAATTTTAATATGTATAGAGTTTTGAAAAATATGAATAATTTTAAAGTGTTCGAAGTTAGAATAGTAGATAATTTGATTCGATAAAAAAAAGTGGTAGAATATTTTTTTCCTCTGATTTGATATCTATTAATATTTATTCTTGTGTTCATACAATCGAAAAATGATTCAGCACGAGATTAGTAATATGTAAATGAACACAGATGAATCTTCAGAAGTTTTAAAATTTATCTTTAATCTTTGGCATTACGAGGAAAATTTTATTATTATTCATTATACATAGCAATCTTTTTAATATTAAAAATTCTGAAAAAAAGAAGTTTGTGAATCAGGTTATATCTCTTTTCTTTTTTAATTCATTCAGATATTTAACAATAATATAAATCATATTTTAAATTTTTTATGTAAAATAGAATTATATATATATACACATATTTTTTTTTCAGAAAACGATGTCTTACTTACGGATTAAGTAATTATTACATTAAATATGCTTGGATAATTATGTACGAAACAGAGCATAGAATACTTAGCAAGTATAATCAGAAAATGATTTCTTTCAACTATACAGACATAGTCAACAATTTCTATTTATACATATTTATGCATATCAATATCTGCATATTAAATAATGTGGCATAAAATATACTTTTAATTGTCATTTTAAGATAAAACTAAAATTTTTATTTATAGATGACGATTATATTAAATTTATTATCACAAAATAATCTTCATTATGGATTATATCTTGCTAAGTTCATATAGACAAAATTATTAATTCAAAGGTATTTAAAAATATTTAAATTTTAAATGGAGAAAAGGCATAAATCTAAAGATATATCAAATTAATATAAAATATTAATACAATTTTTTTTTGCAAAAATTATTTATTTTTTATTATAAATTTGATCACGATCAAATATTATAAATTTCTCCCCATACAAAATGTCTATTACCTACAATAATATTAATAGACGCATGAATTGATTAATTCATGACAAGCAAAAGATATTGCAGAGTTCAGAGTTAGTTCTACTTAACTCTATTTGGCTGGGTTGAAGAGCTTTGTTTCTGCAATTCATTCTAGAATGACTACTTCTATAAGTACTTACGTAGGATGTATTGTATACAATACATATACAAACGAAATCGACACAGAATATATGCAACTCTTATTTAATTTACATTATGCAAGACTAATGCCATTTCCACGCCTATTTAAGTCAACATGTTCAGCTTAATCAAAGCGTGTCCTAAATTACTACGCTCAAGTTAAAAGGAAAAGCTATTACCTGTAATACCATATTGGTAGGTAGAATATTAAGGAATAGGAGAATTAAATAATTAAACGTGAAATTATTAAATTATAGAAGCCATTAAGTATATAAGATATTGAAAGAAATTTTAATCTTTCCTAAGATTCTTTTTTACTAATGTTTCAATATTCTTCATATTTCATTTCTCTCAAATTTTTTAAACTTAAAAAAATTTGCTTACTATACTATCTCTATCTTCATTCTTCATCTTCATTCTATAGGTTTAAAATTAATTATTTTATTTTAATTCTTTATTAATTAATTAATTACAAAATAAAATATTAACATTGTCAATAAAACAATAAATTAATAATCTTTAATAATTTTTTGCAGTTTGTATTTAAAAAAAGTAAAAAAAAAAACATTAATTTATTAATAAAAAAAGATATCGGGACTGTCTTTTAAACGTATGAATTTCATAAAGTATAGATAAAGAAAATAAATAGTGGAACAAAGACAGAGATAGAATAAAAATGTTGAAATCAGCGCCATCTCTAGAGTACCGCAAGTGAAACACGAAAAAAGGATAGCAAATAGCGAAAAAAGGATAGAGATAGAGTAAAAATTGACTATTAGCGCCATCTCTTGAATCAAATATATCTTTTTAATATAGAATAAGGATCATTATCTTCTGAGTGTCGATAACATTTTTTTTATATTCTCTTTGAAGAAGTATTTTTAATGATCAACAGATGGCGTTAATAGTCACTTTTTATCGTATTTTTATCCTCTTTTATTATTTACTGTCCTTTCTTTATGTATTTCATTTACAGCACTAGAGATGGCGCTGATAGTAACATTTTTACTTATTCTCTGTCCTTCTTCTATACTTTTCTCTTTTTATCTTGGACTTGGCGCGTAACTATAGTTAAAATTCGAGATATAAATTTCATTTATTCAGAACTATTTATTATTTGATTATTCTTTTTTAAAACTATAATGTGTTAATGTCTTAATCTTTAAAGGTAAAAAATATAGATATTATATTCTTTAAATTCTAATAATTTAATTTTTGAAAATATATAAATATATATATAATAATAAATTTATTATATATATAATTATATATATATATAATTTATATAAATTTATATTATTTTCATTAAAACTATAATTGTACATACGTTGTTAGTTAAATTATAAAAAATATAATTGAATATAGTTTTAATTAGAGTAGATATTAGAGTAAAAAGAAAACTTTTAAAAACTGTTCTCCTTTGAAACTTTTAACGTAGTCCAAAGTATTAAATTCCAAGGTTTTCGCATTCGATTAGTTCCTTTCAAAGTTTCACCGCCTAAAACTATTTCGTGTGAACACATTTAACATTCTCTTCTAATCAAACCCAGAACCTGTTTTCTAGTCGATAGTCGATACAATGTTTAAAGTTTTAATTCAGGTTATAGTCGAGTCTTTCATTCATAGTTCTCAAGTTATGTGGGTCAAAAATAATTCTATGAATTATAATTACCTACTATATAAAAATTATTAATTATATATTAAATATATTTTACAATTATAATTTTTTTTACATACATAATTTTCAATTAAAATATTTTTTAATAAATATCAATTCTCAAGTAATATCAATTTTCTAATATTATAATATTATTACTCAATTGTAAAAATGATTGAAGAAAATAATTAATTAATTCCATTCAATATTTTATATCATAACATTCTCAAACAAATTATATTAGCTTATTAAAAAATATCCTTATTAAATTTTTACAAACTATCCACTTGTTCCACTCGTTCGATCTTCTAAATAATCATATAGTTTCTTAATAGTAATTTCGACTTTGGTTTGTTTGAGCAATAACTTCCTTTCCACTCGATTAGCTTCATACGAACAGCGAATATTAAAATCATCAATCCACAAAGATTTAAGTAGATAGGTCTAATTTTAATTCCTCAACCTATCGAATATTTAAATCGACAGTGATCAAAGTTCCAGTAACTAGATACGTTCAAAAGTCGATCGAAAAATTTCCATTATGATGAAATATTGTGTCCTTGTTCCGAGTAACCTGCGTTCGAAGATTCGACGGAAAATTAACGATTCTAAGCAGTTTCTTCCTTAAGAGCGGCGCATCGCGTTTACACACGTGTTCGACATAGGCACGCTCGTTAATTACTTGGCGCCAATGATACCTATTTAAATTTCCCATTTCCTACTTTTCTTATCGATCGTCTAGCCGTGTTCTTTATGGCAGCTCCGTGTCTGTCTTTTTCGAAGAATAACATTTCCTTAATCGTTTCTAGAATAATTAAACAGTTTGGTTTAGTCTTCATCCTCTGATTTTACTTTGTATTTTACTTTGGTCGCGTAAGGATAAGAAATGTACGAGATACGGGAGGAATTTGAAATGAACTTGAAAATTAAAATAGAAGCAGAGAAATTTTTCTTTCCTTTACTACCCCTTGAACTGTTTTTCAATTTTCTTGATAATTAAATTTTAAGAGGAAATTATATGCTTATGGAAGGAAGTGCAGCAAAATAAATTAAAATTAAAATAGGTAAAGAAACATTTTTATTATGCAACTCAGTTAGTGGAATTTTGAGTTAGCATAATTACTTCACTTGTGCATTCAAAAACTACTTATTATACAAAATATGCACTAATTATGCATTAAAATTTAAAGCGAACCGGTAACTTAAATGTTGCATGTTTTCTATATCAAAATAACCGCATTAGATAGCGATTTCCTTTACTAGCAAACATGATAAACAATTACACGCAAGTGTTAATTCATCAAAATAATATAAAATATTTATTCATCATTATCACTTTCTCCTACTTTTCCAATGAACTTTCTTTGACAAATCTGTGCACCACCAATTCGGCATTCATGCCAATGATTGCGCGTAACTTTAATGTCCATAAAAAATTACTTTAAGTTCATGATTACGATCCACAAATTGAGAATTATTACGACAGAAAATCACGCGAATTTTTTACAGTAAAATAACATATTCTTGATTCTCCTTTAAAATAAAACGAAATAAAAGAAAATCGAAAAAATATATACGATAAAAAATTCTCGGTAAACACATCATTGCAAACATAAATTCATCAATGATTGAAAGAACGTCGCTTCTGACAAAATTGAAGTAAATAAATTCTTTTTAACTTAATTTTTATTTGTTGCATTGATATTGTTCATAGATATTGATTCTGATTGTCCGAATAGAATAGATAATTGACGTTGTATATTTTAAATCATTATCAAAATCCTATGATTCTCTTTCTAAATTATTAATTACTTTATTTACACTTAGATACTCTTAATGAATCAAAATGAATAAAAAATACATAATTTTCCCGATATTATCGCGATATATTTGAAATTTTATCGATCTGAACGCAATCTCATTCGAATTTCTTATATCAATGCTAGATTGGATTGCGTGCGCAATCGAATATGCGCAATGGAGTGTGCGCAGGTTCTAGAGCCGCGTAAGCAGGTGGCGCCCGCATTCGAACGAAATTAAAAAATCCCGGAGAGAGGAATAAACTTGCTAAGGAAGTCCGAGGTCACTCGGAGAAATTTAATTGGCTGTTCGTTTTATTTTAACCTTAACGTTGCATTAAATCGCGATGTGCGAGGTCTAACAACGGCCAAGAAAACGATGGCATCGTCGTTGTGGTCGTTGATGATAAGATCGCACGATTAAAGGCTTCCGCGACCATAAAAACGCCTGTGGAGAAGCATGCAATAGTATTCTAGTAGACGAGGACACGTGCCGCGAGAATTGCGAATTAATTAAGTAAGAAACGGTTGGGATTTTAATCCCTTTAATTTCTTATCAACGATGAAACTCGACTCCTTTGCTCCATGGTTTACGACGTGGTTAACACCGAATTTCTCTTTTCTTCCTTTCTTTTTTTTTCTCTCTCTTTCTTTTGATAACGTGTTATTAGTACATCGTTCGAAGGGAATAATGGTTAATAAAAAGATATTGTTCACTTCCTTTGAATGTTCAATTGAGAAGGAAGTTTTTTTTTTTTTTTACTTTCTTTTAATTAGAGGAAGTTGTTTGGAAGGAATAGCAATATCGTAACACTTCTGAAGATTTCTATTTTTTTCAAAAATTTCTTTTCCTGTTATATTCTAATTATTCGGTTAGTTTCAATTGAAATCTAATAATTATTGAAACAATTATTATAATGTAGAAATTGGAAAAAAGAATAAGTCATTAGACTTTATAAATTTTACGTAGTTTCGAGGTGTAAATAAAAAAAAATAAATAAAAAAGAACTTGAAGGGGAATGGAATTCGCTTCGGCTTGTAAAAAAACACGGTTTGCCCGAAATATGGACCTTGGCCAGTTTCGGCGTGAAGCTTTCATCGAGGCCCCGCGTTTTACGTTTCAATCATGCTAACGATACATTTTCTGAAACATTATGCGGAGTACATTGCAACGAAATTGCAGTGCGGCAACTCGTACTGGGGCAAGTTCGTGTGTTGCACCTGCGAAACGAGGCAGAACTAATGCAGCCATCTTGTTCGATCGATGGTGAGCACGAAGGAAAAAGCTTACGATGTAAAAGAATCGTGTTTTGTTATGTTCGCATATAGTAAGAACATGGATAGAAAATATAAAATTAAGATTTATTTAAAGAATAATTAAATAATTGTTTAAATTCTCTGCCCTATTCGAAATTTTTATATTGTTTTTTAATGTAGATATAGGTATATATTTCATAATTCATATAATAGAATATAATAATTATATTAAATGAAATTCTGATAAAGATAATTAATTCAGTTTCATATCGAACTTATTGAGTAATGATTAATAATTTTATTTTTAATTATTATTGATTTTAACAATAATTATTAAAAAATAAATTGAGTTTAATTAACATAACTATCTAATTATTATTTAACCAATGGCTTGTAAACTTGATAAGTAAAAGAACAATTTTCAAACTTGAAAATGATTGACAACCCGCATGGGTCTGTCTCATTAATCTAGTTGACTTTTATCACGGTCACTACAAAAGTTTTAAAATTGTAAAATACATAAGGAAACATAAAAATACTAAAAGTTATATGTTCTTAGCAACATAATTATCAAGTTTTATATCGTAAAATATACGCTTTATTTTATACGTTCCATTTTAAAACCATGATATATTACGAAGTTTTTGAAAGCACTTACTTTCTGTTTTTATTGACGATTAATAAAGCAGGAGAATTTATTTATCGGTTAGACAAAGTTCAAACTTATTTTCCAAAGAAATAATTCATTATTCTTTAAAAGCCAAATTAAAATACTTAAAAAATAATTATTTAAAAATAATTACTTAATATCGGTAAGAATATACTATTCAATTAATCTAAAAATTTGGACACCAAATTTAAATCCAAAAATAGGATTTCTTCTTTAACATTCTTCACATTGTTACATCACTCTTCAAATATAAAAACCATATAGATAAATTCATTTCAGTTAATTTTCTGATCACATTATTTTGACAATTAAAATTAAATATTTTAACATGATATAATTGAAAATAGAAATAAACAATCCATTAACCAAAATCATTAAAATCGACAAATTTTCTTGAAAAACATTGTTCTCAATGCAATGTTCATATTCTTTATTATATTATTATAAAGTGAATGCCACACGTCATCGAATTTCGAATTTTACAATATTCAAAAATTGTTTC